>NC_046660.1:82918747-82930203 GCF_010883055.1 Belonocnema kinseyi
ATCTCTATCCCATCCACACACTACTCCTTTCCCCTGCCGAGTGAGTCACGCCTACCCCGAAAGGGAAATGGCTTAATGGTGTAATAATAATAATAATAATCTGTAAGTAATTCTACTACGCCATCAATGTACTTTTCTTCTGAATCCGTTATATCAGAATTTGACTCTCCTGAATTCGCTCAATCAAAATTTGGTTCGCTTGAATCTATTGATGTGTTATTATCCTCTGAACCTATGAGTGCAATTTCTTGTATTGATATTGTTTTCTTTTTTCGAGCATGTGTGCTTACAATTATTAGTTCAGAATGTTGGATCAAAGTTCTAATCCAAAATTCTGTTTCTTGATATTAATTTATGAATATTTTGTAATTCGATGTTAATTCGCTCTACAGCGCAATTCAATTTTTAGATAGAAATATGAATACCGAGCGAACAAAGGTATAATTTTATAATTTTTTCGTAAAATGAAGATTGCATTTCGAGGCTATATTTAGAATTTCTAATAGTAAGGAAAAGCTATTTTAAAAAAATCGCTTTATAGACACTACGGTGGACCACAAATGCATTGCAAATTTTTTTTCTAGAGGAAAAGATCCCCCCCCCCCCCAACAAAAAAGAAGTCCGCTTTTTTTTATTCGAATATTAACACGTGTCACCGAGTATTTCAAAATCCCATTTAATTAACATGGGAAAATGCTGAATTTTTGAAAAATTTCAGTCATGTTCAAGAATTTTATCGAAACGGGCTATAGTTTTTAGGGATTGAAGAGTAGTGTCTGCGAAAGAAAACCATACTAATATCTTTTATTTCCAACACACCCTACCCCTTCACGCAGCGCTTTAAATATTAACCAGAAATTAAAAAAAATACATTTTTACGTATTATTGTTACTTTTTAGCAATTTCTGTGGTCTTTTTTATACAAATAATTACTAATGGACAATTAAAATATTTCCCATGACATTTTTAACATTTTTAAAAAATAATGTAAAAATAACCGTAATTTCTTACTAAAATGAAATATTTTGACATTATTTGGGGGAGTAAATTTTTTTTAACACATTATGTAATTATTTAAATAATTATTTGTTGTTTATTTTCAAAATTTTGAAAAATATGTACTATTTCTCAATTTTTTAGTATGTCATCTTGATATTCATAAAAGATCAAGTTTTTGAGACTTGAATCGTTATTTGCATTAGTGAATGTACTTTTCTATATAATAATTATAAAGATTGTAGAAATATGAATAATGCAATAATAAATAAACATTTCTAGTTTCAATTATATTATCACTTTTATGATTTATTTAATAGTGCGTCAAAAAAAGATGTAAACCACCCATACTTAATTTGAAAGAAATTTTAAGAAAAAAACAATAATTAATTGTATAAATTGTAGTTGATGTATTCTTTCTACATATTATACTGTCAGAAAAATAATTTTATGTGTTCTATTTTATTGCTTTATTTTATTTATCAGAAAAAAATGCTTGAACAAAGAAAGGTTTTTGAAACAAATAGAAATTTATCAAAAATTAAAATAAATGTATCAGAATTATGTAATTATTTAGCAAAAAGTAGCATAGGATGCCAATTTGAAAAAGTGGACATCTGTGGCTCAATTTTTATAAATTGTGAAAATAAAAGTAAATAATAATAATAGATAATAATAGATACGCTTCTATTTCTGAAAGAAGTACTATTAAAATGAGAAAATCGAATTTTGAGGTAAGAAGATCGTTTCAAACCTTATTTCATTAATACTTTTCTTCCTTACAGGCAAAAAATAAAATCGCTTCCACTAGTAATCATAAAATAAAAAGATTTAATTGTGAGGTTAGTGCTTACAAGAAATTCTTACTTAAATCTACGTTGACATTTGGAACCTGGACTAGCATCTGAATCCTCATGCGTAAAAATTTAATTCTTATGATCCATCAGTTCATCAACATTCTCGATTTCATCAATATCTCAATCCATTCGATATGTTTCTTTTCATCCTCAGCATCACTAGCTACATAATTTTCAATATGTATAATCAATAACATGGGCTAACATGTATATAATTTTTTTAAATGGTATAACTGCAATGCAAACTAAAAGTATTTTAAAACACACAATTTATAATAGTTTTTCAAATGAATTTTGATTTTGAGGCTAGCTTTCGATTTAAGATGAATATTCAGTAGATTTAGCAATTTACTTACCCTCGTTCATATCACGAAAATTGTCTAGAGCCGCTAAAATGCGATGCTTTCATACCCGTAGTGTAGTACTAGGCTTTGGCATATTGTTTATTGTATTATAAACTCAACTTAGATAATAACCATGAATTTTATCAAAAATAAAACACTTCATTTGACAGCAAGGCAATTTCCCTAAGTTGGAACTAGGCGGCGTTGCAATACCTGAACCGGTCTGGCTCGTATCTGTGCCATGGAATTATCCCGATCTGAGCCCGAAGATATTCAACCTACCAGGGCCAGTACGGTTATCGGAAAAATATGAGGCGATTTCTGCACGGGTAGCTAACTTTTTTCCATTAAATTTTGTTGGTTCGTATTTAGAAACTTAATATCTCGAAAGCTTATTTTGAACTGAAAATTGAAATTTGTATCGCAATCTACAGTCGAGCCTGCTTGAATTTTAGATTAGTGCCACTTTGAGATTGTCAACTTCCACATCCATTTGCTGAAAATTTGATAACTTTTTTAAATCTGACTTTTCTTAACTCAATTCTAAAACACTTTGGCTCGAAATTGAACATTTTTTTTATTCGTTAAATGAGAATTTTGATTTTACTTATTGCTTTCTCACTCTAAAAAATTCCCATTTTTTTGCTCATCCAGATCTTTACCGTCACCCTGAATTTAAAGGCAGTTGCAAATCTGTAATTAAATTGATGAAAATTAATAAGTTTAATATTTATGGAAACTTAAATCCTCTAAAGCAAGTGTTTTATTTTACAACTTATTTTTATTTATTATAATTTGCCATTATTTTAGTGTCTACTTATATTTCATGATACACTTCTGAGTCGTTATAGTCGTTTGTTAAAAATAATAATAAGTTACAGTAGGGCGCGAGTGGAGAAAAATACCAAGAAAACACTCGTCTAGACCGAAAATAAGACACTTTACGAGGCCTTTTGTTTCTCAAAGTTAATTGTCGGTGCGAGAATGTAGAACGGAGAGAAATATGTTATGGTTCAACGAGCGGCGGCGGCGCTCCCAATTCTCTTCGGCGGTGCTACGTCAAGAAGAAAAATGGTTAGAACAACACCTTGCATGAAAAGCAGTTTACCCTCTTGACCAAGCTCGAATACTCCTTGTTTTCCTGTTTCACCAACATTCGCCCAAGACGCATTTCAATGATCAAAAACTGAAAAACAACTCCATTCTCGCCTTCCCTTCCACAATAAACCCCAGGAATAAATTTTATCTTTCAAAAAGATAAAAACGTTGCATCACGTTTATCTAACGAAACATAAAATTTATCTGAAAAAAAGATAAAGTTGATCTGACGTAAATATTTTTTTGACATAGGTTATATGTCAGGCGGCTGCGTCTATTTTCACAGATTCAATTCAATTTTAAATATTCAATTTTAAATATTCTCACTTTATTTCACTAATTTTAAACCCAAAAATCACTCGCCTACACGTACTGAATACACAGTCCGCACTTTGGTTAGTTTATACCAAATAGTATTTATTTACAATTTTTGAAATCTACATTAGGGTCGATAGAAAACTAAAGATTTGTTCAACAAAAGTAAGGGACTGAAGTTAGCTCAGTGTTCTTACGCAGACAACTCCACCTCAAAGATTCATCCCTTTCATCCGGAATTTAATTAAAATGGGGTTATACATCCATTTTTTTGTAATTTTAGGGAAGGATAAGAAAACAAAATGCATCTTTGTCATCATTGATGAGAGACTGAAACAAGTAGATAAGTGGATATATCTTGGTAGCCTATTTTCTCAAGTGGCGGAAAGATAGATAGGGAGTTAGATATATGTATAAACGAGGGTAAGGAGGTAATGGGTAGAGCAGGGCCCATTATTAGTAGTAAAAATATTTCAAGCAAAGCTAAAAGGGAAAAGCATAATTCTGTATTTATACCGACTGTGATGTAAGGTAGCGTTAGTGGACGTATAAAAAAAGAATAAGAGTAAAATTAACGTGATCAACATGAAATTCATATGCATGGTATGTGGCAAAACACTGATCGATAAAGTGAGTAATGAGATCATCTTTAATGAATGTGGTGTAGAGGGGACACTAGTTGACTTACGTGAAAGAAATTGTTTGAGATGGTTTGCACACGTTGAGAGAACGAAAGATGAACGAATAATGAAACAAGTGTATCAAGGTAAAGTAAATGGTAGGTTGCCCAGAGGCAGACAAGAGAAAAAATCGTTACAATGTGTGAATGTCACCCCAATTCAAAGAGAAGTAAGAAGCCATAGAAACACGAGAGCTTGCATAAAAATGCATGACGTGAAGGAAGCTAGAGAGGTATGCCAAGACAAAAAAGTGTGGCGAAAAATAGTTGATAATAAGAGTGTCAGTAAAGTGTCAAAATTTGTCAAATGGGCCACTTTTTTTGATGGGTTTTTATTATTCTTCATAAATGCGTGATAAGTTAGAGTTTCACATAAATAAAATAGCCCTATAACATTTTTGAAAAATTTGCATTTTTTGAGTCGTTATTGTTATTTAACTTTTTTAGCATTGTCCTCTTAATTAATTTTTTTCTCCCGATCGGTACAAACAGTCGCCATAATTTTTGGCATGTTTCGTTAAATATGTCCATTCTATAAAATAAAAATCATTTTACCATTTTTGCACAAATATCAGTAAAATTAGCAACAATTTTTATAAATAAATATAATTGGTTCTAACTTCACAATTGATTTCAATGTTTTAGTTGACTAATTACGATAGCTCGTTTAATTCCGAAGATTTTGGTAGAAAAAAAATAGGGAACTCGTATTTGTTGTTCAGCACACTTTTGCTCCGTGCCCGTAGATATGGATTTGAAAATTGTGTAATAAAAAAAAAACTATGAGTCATATCACAAAAGTAAAAACACTTCTGGATTCGTCTCGAAGATATCTCAGTGTGAATTTTTTGTTTTTTTTTTGTTTAAGCAATTTGTTAAAAAAATTACGCCATTTGTTATCTTCCTGCAATTCTTATAAACAAAGTATGCATCGGATCGATAAACCAAGTGCAACATTGCATTCCTCACGAAAATATCTAGATGAGCATTTTTTGTTTTTTTTTGTGAACCCATTTTTTAAACAATTTGTACATTTGTTATTCAGCGCACTGTTGCAGCGTGCCCGTAGATATGGATTTGAAAGTTGTGTAATTAATAAAAAAAAACTAAGAGTCATATCACAAAAGTAAAAACACTTCTGGATTCGTCTCGGAAATGTCTCAGTTTGTTTTTCGATCCGATGCATACTATGTTTATAACAATTGCAGAAAGATAACAATTGGCGTAATTGTTTAAGAAATTGTTTAAACAAAAAAACAAAAAATGCACATCGAGATATTGCCGAGACGAATCCAGAGGTATTTTTACTTTTTTACATGACTCATAGTTTTTTTTTTTAATTACACAACTTTGAAATCCATATATGTGGCAAACTTCAATGTCATGAATATCGTACGTCGCGCGACATAGAGCGCGGAACGTCAACACGAAAACACGCCCAATTTTTGATGATATGCGAGTTCCCTAATTATTTTTTACAAAAATCTTCGTAATTAAAGGACCTATCGTAATTCGACAACTAAAGCATTGAAATCAATTGATAAGTTAGAACGAATTCTATTTGTTTATAAAAATTGTTGCTAATTTCATGAATATTTATGAAACAATGGTAAAATGATTTTTATTTTATAGAATGAACATATTTAACAAAACATTCCAAAAATTATGGCGATTGTTTGTACCGATCGGGAGAAAAAATTAATTACGAGAAAAATGCTAAAATAGTTAAATAACAATAACGACTCAAAAAATGAAAATGTTGCAAAAATGTTTTAGGGCCATTTTATTTATGTGAAACTCTAACTTATCGCGCATTCCCGAAAAAAAAATCACAACCCATAAAAAAAAGTGGCACACTTGACAAATTTTGACACTAAAGTGAATGACGCCTGAAATAAAAGACCTTGGATACTAATAGGATCGTATGGGGAGCCTCACATGATAACATTATGAGACTCTTCACTTGGGGTGATCGCTTAAGAAATTGATCAGGAACCTCGGTCGGATCAGTGTTGCGATCGAATGTTTTATTGAAATAAATAACACAGGAATTCTAGATCAATCAAAAAATCTATATCCTTTTCCGCACAGTACACCCTTCCTCGCCGAGCTTGTCAAAACAAAATAAACCTTCAACCAGAGATATCTGCGAATATCCACGGAAAGTTTACCTCAGTTTGGTGTGCCCACCTCGTGTTTACCCTGCTTGACCGATTACCTGAAACATTTCGTACCAACAGTTTTTTGTGTGTTAGTCACACTCAATGAAACTTTATGTTATTCAAAACAACTTTTAAAAAGCTTCTAAAGCTTAAAAAAAATTAAAACGATTAAATTGTCAATACGTAGCTTTCCTTACCGTACCAGCTGACATTAATTGTATTGAAAACTGAGACTTCAAGCGTCTACTCAGTGTTCAGGAGCGGATTCGTTTTTGATACGAGCAACCATATTTTTTGGTACAAGTAACAAACGCAAAGATTGTTGTTTAAGCCAAACATTCTTTTTCTTCACATGAACCAATTTTTTAGTCATCACAACCAAATTTTAGTAAAACGAACAAAAACTGCTCAAAAAAACTATTTTATTATCGTAACTTTATTTTTTTTCTCAGTGAACGACAATGTCACTTATATATCTTTTTACTTTGCACGGAAAATGTGTTTTGTAGTAGGAAAGAGGAAATAGAGAACCATCTTTGTCACTTGCTTCAAAGAATTGCAATGATCTTTATAATGAAAGCCAAGAGCAGATAAAAATTGGGAATCGTCGAAAAGAGAATATATTATATAACCTCTCGTTTGGACGTAAGCTACTATTTCCGGTCGCGAACGGGCCAATACATTTTTATCGTGGACGATTAACGGGAATGAACCTGCACGCGACATCGCTATTATTCGAGCTGCCGGGTTGTCCTAAAACCAGGGTGTCCTAAGTCCACAATGTTTTTTGTTTTGATCACGTACCCTCTAAATTTATTCCATTTGGTGAAAAAAGATGTGCGTATTTTTGTTTCATTTATAAGAATAGTTTAAAGCGCGTTACTCGGACCTAAACCGCTCCGATATGATTAAAACTGTTAATTTACGTAAAAATGATAAATGTTTAACTTAAATTTCGAAATATATTTTCACTTTCCTATATCGCAGCAAAAAAATTAAGTACTATAATATTCTATGAATTGCGTTAAACATTTTTTAAATGCACAATTTGGTATTTCAACCCCTAAAAAGGGTAGTTTTTCACGCTAAGAAGGGGTGGGGGGATTTTTGTTGTAATTTGGTCAAGTTTTTTTTGCTGGCATCTGGTACCATCAGTTGTATTTCTTGCACTACATCTATTATTTTCACGGCAATGAACACTAACTAATAATTATAATCATCAGTGAATGATTATTATTTAATTTTTTTTTATTTTAGCCTGAGTTAACAAATTTTGAAAATGAAGTTTTGTGGCCACCCTGATATAATATTTTTGTGAGTAATTTATATTCCTTCTGTTCCTATTTCTACTTCTTTTTTGTAGTTGCTTCTTTCTGTGCTTGAGGCTTCAACTATTTTACGGAAAATTCGACTTGTTTTTGGAATTAAACTATTTTTTATTTTTATTTTAAATATTTTTTTAAGGTTCAATCACTTTCTCACAAAAGTATTTTTGGTTGAAGATAAATCATTTTATTTAAAGATTCATTCCTTCGGCATTCATTCCTTCATTGTTCTGTTTGAAGATTAATTTTTTAACAGAAAATGTACGTGTTTCAGATGAAGATTCATCAGTTTAGTTATAAATGCATCTTCTTTGTTGACAATTCACCTATTTCTCGTGTGGAAAAATGGAAGGGGCCCCCGTCAGGGTCCACATGGATTGCCCATATACCTTGTGGAATCCATGAGGGCAATCCAGGCGTGGTCCCTAATGGAAACGACATGCTAATCCATAGGGGCCCAACATGGGCGTCCCTCATGGATCCCTCATGGTTGCCACCATGAAAGCCCTATTGGTTCTTTTTTGCCAGTGCTGGCATCTGTACTGACATATCTCTGAGATGATGACACTATTTTTTACTGAGCTGTCAGTGTTGGGCCGGCACTGGATATCGCTACTAGCACAGTACTATACCAATAGGAAATTCACTATGGGCGGCAGTACTACGTCAGTGCTAACTAGTACCGTACTGCTATGCCCTAACCATATGACGAAAAAGTTATTTAAAAAATAAATATTAATAGATTGCGAGTATTTTGTCTGCAGATATTAATAGTCCTATTTAGAATGAATTCATATATTACATTTTTAAACATTATATTACAAATAAAATTTCTAACGCTACGGGGTATCGAACCTACATATCTAGACCTAAATTTATTGCCTAACAGTCGGGAGTGATAACCACTGCGCTAAACCGACAAGTTGAAACTCGGTGAACAAGCCATCCTCATAAGCTACAGTTCAGAAAATTTAAAGTACTAAAATTTAAGCTTTCTTTTTCTAATTATTTATTATTATACGACGTTATGTAAATGTAAAATACACGAACTTTTAACAGGAATTAACAGACTTAGAAATTGTAATCGTTGATCCGTGAGGGCAACCGAGCTGGTCCTCTGCGGGGGCCCCTATGGAACATCCATATTGTGAGAGTTCGAATTTCAGAAAAGTGTAATTCGATTTTTGACAGAAAATCATTATTTGCAAGTCAGAACTTATGAAACCTTAAAATTAGTAGTGTCAAAAAAATATTCACCCTTAAAATTCAGAAACCTTCGTAGAACATCCATATGGTGAAAGTTCGAATATCAGAAAAGACTCATTCAGTTTTTGACAAAAATTCATTGTTTGTGAGTTTGAACTCATGAAAGCTTAAAATTTCTAATATCAACAAAATATACGATCTTTGGACTTTGAAATTTTAATCGTTGGTCTGTGAGGGCAAGCGAGTAGTGCCCCTGCGAGGGCCCCTATGGAGCATCCATATTGTGCGATTTCAAATGTCAAAAAAGTGTCATCCAATTTTTTACAGAAATGCATTGTTTGTAAGTCTGAACCGAGCTGGGCCCTTCACGGGGGGCCCTCGTACAATTTTCATGCGTGGAACATCCATGCATTTTGTTAAACCTTCATTTTGTTAGTTGGAGGTTCTTTTTTGGTTTAAAATTAATGTTCCTAAATGAAAATGTAACTTTTACATTTTTCGTAGGAAATTGACATTTTCTAGCAGAAAATTTAACTTTTTTTTGTATAGAACTAATCTTGGTTTAAAATTGACTCTGTTTGGTATAAAATTAATCTTTTTGGTTAAAAATTTTACTTTCTTTCTAAAACATTCTTCCTTTTAACTTCAAACGTTAACTATTTCGTTCAAAATGCTACTCTTTTTAGTTGAAATTTAATATTTTCCTTATAAAAAAACTCGATTATTTAGTTTAAAATTCATCTTTGTACTTTAAAAACTCAACTATTTTGTGTAAAATTGATCTCTAAGTGCAACTAATTGGTTATCACATTGTTTCTGCTGAAAACCAAATATTTGGTTGAAAATATAACTGTTGTTGATAAAGTTTAATCTTTTTTATTTTAAATTTCTATGTTTTTTAAATGCATCTTTGAAGGTGGTAAATTTAAGTATTTGGTGAAAAATTAAACTATTTTTTTGACAATATCATTATATTGTTAAGAATTAGATCATTTTTCGGAAAGTCGTTTTTTTTGTCGATAGTTCAACTGATTTGTTGAACACTTGTCTGTTAGAACAAAAGCAGCTGTTTTTGGTTGAAGTTTAATCTGTTCAATTAACCCTTAACTGGCAATATAGGTAAAAAATACTATAACAATTTTTTTAGCTCGAATTAACCGTACTGAATTCGATAAAATGATCCATGTGTCATGTAACTTAAATTAAACTAATAGCTGTAAATCCGATTTCGCCCTAAAAAATCTAATCGAATCTAGTTTAAGATATTATCTTAAACTACAAAAGATCATTCTTCGTGCAAAAATATTCAATACCGCATGCGCAAAACATGTTCGAACACGTGGGGTGAAAACGCCCATTGTTCCATTCACGTAATAAAAAGGATTTGTGCCAGTTAAGGGTTAACTATGATTAGTTTGTTCAAAATTAAACAGTGTTCCAGATAGTCGTATTTTTTGTTAAAAAATGAAACTCTTTTATTGAACATTTTCATATTCGGACAAAAAATTCGTTCTCTGTAGATTGGCAATTCAACTTCGTATATTCGAAATTCATCTCTGTATATTGAAAATTTATCCTTGTAGATTGAAAATTCCACAAATCTTTTTTGGTTGAAACAAATAAATAAGTTGTACATTTTTTAATTTTAATCTGAATTTGTTTCATCCTTTTTTTAAATCAAATTTTTAAAATGTTACAAAATTGAAATGCTAATCTTTGAATATTAATGGTAAGAGAAAATGTAAGATATTGTTCAGGAAATTTTGAAGCTGAAATTAGCGACAAACCTAACTTTATTCCTTCCTCATAGAGGGAGGTTTGTAATGAACTAAATTTTAAAATATAATTTTTGTACGTATATTTCGATATAATTGGATCCCTCGATTTCGAAAATAATAATTTTTGCAATGTTTGTGTATGTGCGTGTAACTTTTTTTATTTACCGCATCTCGAAATGTAAATGGGCCATGATCATGAAATTTTGTTGAATTGCAGCTCCGATTAATATTCAGGTCTGATATGATTTGGAGCTAGATCGATTATTTAGAAGTCGTTCTTTTTGCGTTTAGAAATTTCGGGGAAAAACTACTTGTTTCATATGAGAAAAGCTTTTTATATTCAAAAATTCAAAAATAAGATATCCAACGTATTTGTTCACGGCTTTGAAACTCATCGATCGACCAATTGTTGAAACTTTTACGACCTATCAGTATCTATATATGAAGTTTCAAAAAATTGTTTAATCTATATATCTATATCTGTACTATGCCTGAAACGTTTCTTCGCGTTTTCGAAACACATCGATTGTCCAAATTAAAAACTTTTTATAACCTACCATAACCTGCGAATATCGTTTTTAAATTTGTTAATCAACTTACGAGGGTAGTTCAATAAGTCCTTAGAATGACCAACACATGGCGCGCGAATCGCTCCAAATCATCTGTTTTCAGTCAGCACCACTCCCGACTAGATAT
>NC_046660.1:82930303-82941931 GCF_010883055.1 Belonocnema kinseyi
TAGAGCTCCAAGGAGATTATGTTGAAAAATAAAAAAAATTTACCCAAAAAAAATTGTTTTTATACTTCATTCTAAGGACTTATTGAACTACCCTCGTATTTTCCTTGTTTGTGAGAGGATTTTTTTATATTACGAAAATAAAAGTAATGCATATGATGTAATTATTTACGTATTCGATACGCATGGATTGATCTGTAGCCAAAACTTTCAATAACAATTCTTGATTAATCAACAGCTACTTAGAAAGTGCAAAAAGAGGAATTACATTGTTTCTATATGAAGAAACCACTGATTTTAATTTGGAACGTAACACTACTGCAAGTTAAAAAGTTTTCCATTATAGCAGAACACGTCGATTAAAATTTTGGTGTGCTCTAATTTTCGGTTAGACAGAAACATAAGTTTGAAAAATATTTAAAGTATTCATATTTTTTCTTTTGTGTGGGAAAAAAATTCGTCTATGAGGAAGCACATTCATTTGATACATATGAGGAAGCGCAGTGCAAAATCAAGCGCAAAATTCTCATAAAATAAGCACAAATAAATATACATAGTGAATACATCCATAGTACTTCACAGCGGTATTTTTTCACCAACTAGAACATGTTTAGGAAGTGCGTGATCTAAAAAAAAGGTTGGTTTTTTCAGGACACCCCTTCATTCAGCCCTATAGTGTCTATAATCTCTATAGTGTTAACAAAACCGAAGGTGTTTGAGGGATGGTTTTAGGTGATTCCCTTACACAAGGAATCTAACTTTGTGGCATTTTACACCTTCAGAGAGAGAGAGAGAGAGAGAGAATATTTTCGCCTTGCTGACTCTGGCGTCGTGCGGTGAGCAAGCACAAACGTGAGGTGGACGGGGGTGAGTTGGGGGTGAGTTTATGGTGAGGTGGTGAGGGCCTGGTCTGTGCTCCGCTGAGCGTGGAATCAATAGGGGGTCACTGGCACCAACAGATACAATCGGCACATTTTGAGTACCCAGAGTCACAGAGTATCCTGGCTTGCCTGCACTGGACGGTACACTGAATGTCATTCGTCATGAACAATCGACTGCAATGCCCAATCCCCTGAAAAAATGGCCCCGAGCTTCCACCAATTGCGCCAATCGATGATATAAATGTTTGCACACGCCAGCGGTAGCCTGACGACGAAAGCTCACCTACAACACTTTTTATTGAGGACTAGGGCGCAGAGAAATAAAAAAATGGTATTAAACAAACATTTTTCGCTCAAAATTTACAGATTGAGGTTTTCTGCCTTAAAAATTCGGCTGCATTAATTTATAGTAGTTTTAGTAGTTCTTCTATATTCTATAAAAACTTGGAACGAAGATGTCTGTTATCGACACTTATCGGCAACTTGATCAACCGAGGGACAACCTGAAAATCAGGGAAACGTCAGGATATTTTATTGGCCAGGTAATGTGGGGAAAGGCAGGCATTAAAAAAAAATCTTTCAAAACTCAGATAATGTCTATAACAGGCACTTTAAATTACTGTCAAGTATAATAAAGTTTTAATTTTTAATTTAAACAGTCTTTATTCCGTTTATGAAAGATTCTATGTTAAAAGATTCTGGTCTATTAGATTTTTAGATTAAAATTTTTGTTGAAAATACTGATTTTTTAGTTCTTCTTTTCGGTTTAAAAATTCGTCTCTTTTGGTTGAATTCAACTGTTTTTTATTAAAAATTCAATTCCTGTTTGGTGAAAATATCTACTATTATTTTATTCGTTAAAAATTCATTATTTTAGTTGAAAATTCGGGTTTTCTTGTTTGAAAATTTAACTGCTCCAGTGGAAAATGCTTCATTTTACATTCGTTGATTATTCATATCTTTGGTTGAAATTTGGACTATTCTGTCAAAAAAATGGAATTATTCTGTTAAAATGAGTTTACTTTTGTTGAAAACTAATTTTTTATTGCACATTTAACTTAAACATTTTTGGTTGAAAATTTATCGTGTTTAATTGAAAATTAAACTGTTTGAAAATTGATGTATTTTCCTCAAAAATCGTCTTTTCGTAGAGAGTCAATTTTCTTAGTTTGAAGTTTCTTCTCTTTTGTTTAAAAATGCTTGGCTGAAAATGAACCTTTTTGGCTCTTTTGGCTGGAAAGTTCAAAATGTGAATAAACTTTCTTTTCTTTCATGGCGGAAAAAACTTCGTTTGTTGAAAATTTTTCGTTTTTGATGAACAATTAATTATTTTAGTTGAAAATTCATCGGCAAGGTAGAAAATTGGACTAATTTCTGAAAAATTAGTTATTTTTCTCAAGAATTCATTTTTGTTGGTTGAAGATTCAACTATTTTGTTGACATTTTTTTTTGTAACACCAACCAGTACTCGTCTCTTTTGCCTTATATTTTAACTATTTTGTCATGAATGCAACTATTAGGTTAAAAATTAATTTTGTTATTATTGAAAATGAAAATTGTTTAGTTGAAGTTTAATCTTCTTCGTTTGAAAATTCGACCATGTGGTAGAAAATTAATCTTTTTGGTTGAAATAATAAATTTGAACATTTTTAATTTGAAATTGTTTTTTTTGCCGTTTATAAAAGATTTTATACGTTAAAAGTGTTATAAGATAAAAATGCTGGCCTTTCAATGTTGATGATCAGATAAAATAAAATATTTGGCAGGAAATTTTGAAAATAAAGTTTTTCGGCCACCATGTTCTAGAATCTAGATAGATGGATAAATTTATATACAGAAATCGCTACGTCGATAAAAGTCGTTAACAGCATTTTAGATTCTATTTTGACCATAATAATGCAAAATAAATTCTGTGTTTTTAATTTGAAGTATATATTGTAAAATAGTTTGAATATCGTTAGAGCTCTCTCCACGTTTTTTGCGAGTAAAATAAAAAAATTAAAAATAAGATACGTGGCGCATATTGCTATGGCGAAATGAAAAAATTATAGTCTATAGAGTTATCAGAGTGATAAAATTCAAGAGTTCGTTTAAGCATTACGTCACCACTTGAAGGATGAAAAAGGGGTTAGTCAAAAAGTGAAGATGAGTGGTAAGTGGGAGATGATGACTCCCTTGAATGTGTAATATAAAATGCAATCAATTATAGTCGTCAGAAATGTATGCAAAAAATCAGCATTTGGATATTATAAAAATAATTTCAATTTTTTTAGCTATAGAATTAATTTCACAATGAAGTTTAGTCATTCAATTAATAATGTACTAGTAGCTATATTTATTTATTGGGTACACTATATTTAATTTCAAAAACTTATGAAACTGAAAAATAATTCTAAAATGGTTAATTTCCTCTATTTCGAAAAATTCTTAATCAATTATCAACTTTTTACCTTTGCAATAATAACTTTATTGAAACGTTCAGTAAACTATTTTAATTTTTTTTAGTTTTTTTAATTTTAAAATATATCATTTTAAAGGGGCGCAGATTAAAAATTTTAATAATGTTCAGTTTTGTCGGTTTGGTGTTGAATTTTTAAATTTTGGGGTAAGAAATTCAAAATTTTCCATTTTCAAATGTCTTTGCTTAAAGTGTTGCATTTTTAAAACTCAATTTCAAACTTGTAAAATTTGTATTGCCCTATATTTAAAACTGCTTAGATTAATATTTTTTTATGTTATGGCTTTGAAAGCTTTGAATTAAAAATTGTAAAATATTAAAGGCTTTAAATTAGATATTGTACAATTTTAAACACTTTAAGTTCAAAATTATTTATTTCTGAATGCTTTGGGTTTGATATTTTTTAACAATTTTCAATATGTCAGTCTTAAATTATTCCATTTGAATGCTTCAAACTTAAAACTGATATTGAAGGCTATCAATTGAAAATAGTATAATTTTTTAAGATTTAAAATTTTAATTTTCCTGAAGTTTTTATTGTATTTGAACTCAAAACCATTCGTTTAGGAATGCCGTAATTATAAATTGTTTGAAGATTCTAATTTTTTATTTTTTTTTATCATTATGACTTTCAACTTAAAAGTAATGTACAATAGAATATCGCACCTAGTCACCTTTTTCCACCTATTCCGAAGTTTGTAAACTATATTTGAAGGGTGGCAGTTCAAAAGGTGGTAAATGTTGTGTTTCTATAAAATTGTTCAATTTTAAATGATAGAATTAAAAATTTTTAATATTTAAGTTTTTTAATTATTTCACTTTGAATGCTCTACGTTTCAAATCAGCTTCAAATAGTCCAGATTTAAAATTGATCAATTTTAATGGCTTAAAACTGTTAAAAATAGGTTTTGAATTGATAAATTTTTCTGATGATACTTGGGGTAATGATATGCAGATTAAGAATGCAAATTTCGTACTCGGTCAAAGTATCATGACCCTGATTGTATTTAGCGTCAGTTTATGAAGCTCACTCTAAAAACAAGATCCTGCTTTCGATGCAGTTTTATGACGTTTTGTAGCTTTATGATGATACGTATGTTCGCCTTTATTACTCGTGCATTATGAAGCATAAAATATTTATGTATATAAGTATGTACAAAACAGGGATCGTAGAGGGAGTGATATTCAAAAGAGCGGGCTGAGCTACAAGGCGAGGCCATCCGGAATTCAACGTGAATAACGGGGTAACGAGTGCAGAAGTATGTCGTCGATATCATTTCTCTATTCTCTGTTCTTTATTTTTCCTTTTTTTCTTTTTTTCTGCCACAGAATTCTGCCAACCTATTATTCGTACCGTGGACAAAAGAAAAAGATTGAAAAACTTTTGAAAATGTTCGAGAGGAGCTCGAAAACAAGATATTGTGTTCTGAACTTCTAAAGTATCGCTTCCTTTGAAATATTGGAGAAGAAAATATTTTACCAGGGTGGCAGCCAAACTTTATTTTCAAAATTCCCTAACATTACTAATTTCAACCAAAAAAGATGACTTTTCTATCATCAAAGATAATTTTTCAATTTAAAAGGACGAATTTTCAATTAAAACTAGTAGTCTTGAGCACGCCACGGCGCGCGCCTATTTATCTTTTTACGAAAAACAATAAATTAAGAGCCTATCTTTTCTATGTTATACATATTTAATGAATGTTACAAAATATTAGTATAAAATAATACAAGACATCAAGGGATGAGTTCTGTATCTAAAACTGTAATTAATCTTTTATAATATGATTTCAACGAATTCTTTATTTTTAGGTAGAAAATGAACTATTTTATTCCAAATGAGCTTTTTTTGTTAAAGATTAATTTACATGTAATATTTATAAATAGCATTTACTACAATTTTGTAGCTCATGTTGATGATAATCATATTCTTTAAATAATGAACTTTGCATTTTTACAGCACAATTTTGATAAATCAATTTAGTAAAATTTTGGAACGCGCATTGTAATAATCAACAATGACCTCATATATTGAAAAACACATGTAATAAGCTTGTTGCCACTTGGTAAACTCTTCCCTGAAAATCTTGGTTAAGTCTCCCCAACATTAGTTCATGCGTGCAATGTCATAAAATTTTTAGTAACAACTGTTTCATTATTCCGATTTATACCAAATTATTACACTACTTTGTAAGGCAAATTTCTGCCAATTTTCGATTATCGGGCTTAGTCAAGTCTCCCACGTTCCCCTGGACTTATCACATTAAAGTTTATGAAAAACATAAATATTTTGTTTAAAATTAAAATAATAATTATTATATTTCAAATTACATTGGAATTAATGAAATATTGTATTCAAAATAACACTTTCAACAAATAACTATTTGAAAAAATATCATGTGGGGTGAAGGTGTTGTAAAAAATCTGGTTGATGGTGGTAGATGGAGGTCAAGACATAAAAAAATGCATCTAAATTGTTGAACATTTCCAACAAAAAATTTTTAAAAACTGTTCCCTTATAGTTTAAAAATCGAGTAATTGGTTCAAAATTCGTCTTTTTTGTAAAACATTAATCTTATTGGTTAAAAATTAATCTTTTGAACATAGCATTTTTTTATGACGAAAAAATAGTTTTCTTAAAATTTAATCTAAAAGCAACCAAATTTCCTTCCTGATCGATTCAAAGACTTGAATTGCAGAATCTGTCTAATGGTACATGGATTCGATCTCCTTTGAAATAATTTTTATAACAATTTTTTTTGTTGAAAATTAATTTTTTTAATAGAAAATTAAACTTGTAAAAAAATTTTGGTGAAAAAGTAATTTTTTAAATTAAAGTGTAATATTTTTAGTTAAAAATCTAACTAATTGTTTAAAAATGTATGGATTTTGTTAAAAATTCGTCTTTTTTAGTATAAAATTAATCTTCTTGTTTGAAAATTCTTCTTGGTGATTTAGGATTCAACCATTTTTTTGACAATTTTTTATTTTTTCAACATTAATTTATTGAAGTGAAAATTCAACTTTCCATTTTTGGTTAAAAACGTATTGATATTTTTAATTGCAATCTGTTTTGGTAGAGAACTCAGATTTTTGTTTAATTGCACTTCTTTAAGTTCAAAATTATTGTTTTAACTAAAAACTGAACTATTTAATTTTTCGTTGAATATTAAGTTCATAATTGAGGCTTCATCTGTTTCGATTCAAAACGAATCTTTTTGATTGGAAATTCAACTATTTTCTTCGAATTTCTTTTTTTTTATTAATTTCTAGAATGATAAAATCTACTTATATTACTTTTGGTTAAAAAATTATATTTCTTTAGATAAAAACCATATATTTGTTTGAAACTTTCTAGATTTTGTAGAGAATTCGTAATTTTTTGTAGAAACATAATATTATAGGTTGAAAATTAATATTTTTCATTAAGGATTGAGTTATTTAAAAAAATCCTTTTCAGTTTTTCAAAAACAAATTTCTTTAAAAGAAATTTCGATTCTACTATTTTTGATTGAAAATTGATATTTTAAATTGAAAATTGACCTTTTGTACTTAATGATTAAATTTTTTTAATTTTTATGTTTTGGTAGAAAATTAATCCTTTTGGTTTAAAATCGACCTTTTTTCGTTAAAGATTGAACTATTTGAAAATAAATTTATCTGTTTTGATGCAGTATTTAGAAATTCAGAATTTTGTTGAAAATTCGTTATTTTTGGTAGAAAAATAAACTTCTTAATTATTTTTTTGGTGAAAAACTAAATTCTTTAAGAGAAAAGTCGATTATACCATTTTTGATAAAATAATGATATTTAAAAAAAATGATCTTTTTGTGTTAAAAATATAATTTTTTTTAAATCATCTTTTTAAACAGGAAAATTAATCTTCGCGGTTGAAAATTCTTCTTCTTCATTGAGGGTTCAATTATTATTTTTTTGAAAATTCCTTCATAGTTAGTCAGAAATTAATTTATGTAAAATAAAATTGGATTATATCATTTTTGGTAGAGAATTGATATTTGAAATTTATCTTTTTTAGTTGAAAATTCAACCCTTTGGTTTGAAAATGCACATATTTCGATGAAAATTCGTTATATCGGTAGGAAATTAGTCTTCTCGTTTGAAAGTTCATCTTTGTGATTAGGAAACAAAACTATTAAGTTGCACATTCCGTTTTTTTTTTGTTAAAAATGAAATCCTTTAACTAAAAATTTAACTCTTCGACTTTTGGTAAAAAATTGAAATTTTTAATTACAAATAGATATTTTTGTGCTGAAAAATCAATTATTGGTTTCAAACATCGTCTTTTTTTATATAAAATTAATCTTCTTGGTTGAAAATTCATCTGTTTGTTTAAGACTTCAACTATGTATTAATTTCTTAATGGAAAATTTTCATTATACCATTGTTGGTTAAAAACTAATCGTCTTTTGTGGAGAATTAATTTTATGGGTAAAAAATTAATCTGTTTTATATTATTTTTAACATAGATGTCCAAATTCGACTTTTTATTGTCTTATACGGGAAAAAACGTCTTGCATAATTGACTATAAAATAATTTTTATCGCTGAGAGATTCTGCTAAATAATGTATAGAACCTGCTTGATTTTAAGTGAATTCTATCTTATTCCAAATATTTTTTATAATATTGTTCTTGGATTGAAAATTAATTTAGTTGAAAACAATTTACAGCTGTATAAGGTTTCTTACAATTTATAATAATAAATTTCGTAAAAACAGATCATCTGAAAAATAACAAAAAAGGAATAAGATAATAAAAAATTTAATATAATTACTTATACGTCACTGAAAAAATCATTTGTAAACAACTTTTTAGATTGAAAATGGTTTTCTTTAAATAAAAAATTGATGACAAAACTTTTTCGATTACATTGGTATTGTTTTCTCGTCAACTGTAATTCTTTAAAATAAAATAATATTTTAAGATTACTCCAAGATTTATCAATAGTTCTTAATAAGATTAAAGAACATTTAAATTTAAAAATAAGTAATTTTGTAAAACTGCGTACATACAAGATATTCTGTACTTTTCATAGATTTAATAAAATTCTCTGATATAGGCCACCATTGTGTGCTGAAACGTTTGAAACAACTTAATTAGTTTGAATTCACCTGACTCTAAAGCCAACAACCTGCATCAACAATTTCTTCAAAATTCTGTTCAAATTTGAAATAATCTGTAGAAAATTTCATTTTTTGATTGAATATTAACTTTTATAAAATAAAAACTGCATTATTCTATTTTTGTTTAAAATTTGATAATTTTTATTGAAACTTGATCTTTTTTAGTTAAAAGTGGAATTATTTGTTTGAACATTTATTTATTTTGTTGAAAATTTGCGTCTTTTGTTAGAAATATAAAACTACTTCCTTGAAAATTCATCTTTTTAATAGAGAATTCAAGTATTTTGTTGAAAGTTCCTTTAAAGTTAGTCCAGAATTAATTTATGTAAGATAAAATTGGATTATATCATTTTTGGTAGAGAATTGATATTTGAAGTTAAAAATTGATCTTTTGTAGTTGAAAATTCCAGCCTTTGGTTTGAAAATGCACATATTTCGATGAAAATTCGTTATTTCGGTAGGAAATTAGTCTTCTCGTCTGAAAATTCACCTTTGTGATTGAGAACAAAACTATTAAGTTGCACATTCCGTTTTTTTTTGTGAAAATTAAATTCTCTAACTGAAAATTTAACTATTCCGCTTTTGGTGGAACACTGAAATTTGGAATTGAAAATGGATATTTTTGGGTTAAAAATTCAATTATTTGTTTCAAACGTCGTCTTTTTTATATAAAATAATTCTTCTTGGTTGAAAATACGTCTGTTTTCTTGAAAGTTCAACTATGTATGTATCATCAAATGAATCTATTTTAGTAAAATTTCAATTAATTTGTTGAAATTTAATTGTTTGTTGTTAAATATCAATTCTTTTAACTAAAAAGGAATTATCCTATTTCTGGTTTTATATATTTATATTTTTAATTAAAAATTTATCTTTTTTAGTTGAAAACTCCACTATTTGTTTGAAAACTGATCTTTTTGATTAGGGTTCAACTATTTTGTTGAAAATTGATTAAAAACTCAACTGCACAATTTCAGGATGAAAAATTATATTTTTAATTAAAAATTAATTTTTTTATTTGAAAATTCGTTTTTCTGGTAGAAAATTATTTTTCTTTGTTAAAAGCTTATCTTTTTCATTTAGTATTGAACTATTTTCTTGATTTTGTTTGTTTGTTAAAAATTAATGTCTTTAAGGAAGATTTTAATTATATCATTGTTGGTCGAAAACTACTCGTTTTTTTTAGAGAATTAATGTTATGAGTTAAAAATTAATCTGTTTTTTATTATTCTTAGCTTAGATGCCCAAATTCGATTTTTTTGTCTCAGATCGGAAAAAACCGTCTTGCATAATTTACTATAAAAGAATTTTAATCGCTGAGAGATTCTGCTAAATAATGTGTAGAACCTGCCTGGTTATAAATAAATTCTATTTTATTTTTAATTCTTTTTATAATATTGTTTTTGCATTGAAAATTAATTTAATTGATAATTCTATTGTTTGTTTTTAAAAAGTTTTGTCTGATTAAAAATTAATCGTTGTGATTAAAAAATCATCTTTTTTGTCAAAACTTTTATTATTTGGTATAAAGTTCATCTGTTTTAATTAAAATTTTTAATAACCTGCAGAAAATTTCATTTTTTTTATTAAATATTAACTTTTATAAACTAATAACTGAATTATTCTATTTTTGTTTAAAATTTGATATTTTTAATTGAAAATTCATCTTTTTTGTTAAAAATTATTTTATGGTTAAAGAATTAATCTGTTTTTTATTATTCTTAACATAGATGTCTAAATTCTATTTTTTGTCTTATATCAGAAAAAAAGTCTTAAATAATTTACTATAAAAAATGTCAATCGTTGAAAGATGCTGCTATATAATGTGTAGAACTTGCCTGAATTTAAGTGAATTCTATCTTATTTTGAATACTTTATATATTATTGTACTTGGTTTGAAAATTAATTTAGTTGAAAATTCTATTATTTGTTGAAAAAGATTTTTTAAAATAGGAAATTAATTTTTATGATTTAAATGTCATCCTTTTTGTTAAAACTTTTACTATTTGCTGTCAAATTCACCTGTTTTGGTTAAAAATTTAAATAACCTGTAGAAAACTTCATTTTTTATTGAATATTAAGTTTTATATACTAAAAACTGAATTATTCTATTTTTGTTTAAAATTTCATATTTTTTATTGAAACTTGATTTTTTTAGTTAAAAATGAAATTATTTGTTTGAAAATTCCCGTATTTTGTTGAAAATTTGTGTTTTTTGTTAGAAATATAAATATGGAGACCCGATACATCCCTAAACCTGAACATAATTCAATCAATCCCACATTTCTTAAACCATATGTTGTTTAAAAGCACATAAAGCATTGGAAGCCTATAAATTTTATACAGCTGTTTTTTGTGAAGGTCAAGTGCAAGGAGTTTAATGGTACTTTTCTGATATTGAGTAAAGTGAGTGTAACATTGGTGTATTTTTAGTTATAAGTTAATGTTTTAGTAATTATTAGCATTCAATATAAACATTAAGTATTATTCCTGCGATGCATGGAATTTGTTTATAAAATTTCATTGCTGATAAAAAATGCGGTAGCAACCTATTGAGATTTTGAGGTTAATATTACATATTTTGCAATTCAAGAGCAAACTGCTCGCAGTAAACAAATTTATCAAAAAGAGCTAACATGAAAACATAAAAAGCTATTTTTTATTTTAATCCTGATTAAAATATTTTCTGTTTTTTCATCAAAGATTTTATAAATTTGAATGAAATCTTTGTGTAATTTGTAAGAAAAATTTCAATAAAAGCTTAGCTTTCTTAAAGTTTTTGTAGTACATTTTCGTAACCTTTCATAACAAAAAAATAATATTTGATAGATTTTTGTAGATATATACGGAAGGTTTACATTAAATTGGCCAAAATTATCTAATTCTGCGACCAGCAGTTTGCTTTTGTATTCTAAAATTAATTCCTAACCTCAAAATTTCAAAAGTTGTTATCGCATTTTCCACCAGCAATGGACTTTAATAACAAATTCCATGCTTCATAGAAATATTACTTAATGTTAATGTTTATATTAAAAAAAAATAGATTAAACATTAAGGGCATGTGACACAGCTAAATACCTATATTACCGACCTCACTTTTTCCGTTCACTGAATGTTTTTTTGAACCTAAGAACTTTTTTTGTAAATAAA
>NC_046660.1:82942031-82956607 GCF_010883055.1 Belonocnema kinseyi
ATATCGGTCTCAAACTTTGAGAAATGCAAGAGCCGAAAGAAAACTACGTTTAAGTACAAAGCTTAATAATAAAAGATGTAAAAAAATATATTTCAACAATCAGTTCCAACAGCATCAGCCGGTAACGTTGTACACGAAAAAACGAAGCCTGGCGGCCACTAGACGAGGCTCTAGAGAGTTCGTATTTTTGTGTACAACGTTACCGGCTGATGCCGTTGGAATTGATTGTTGAAATATATTTTTTTTACATCTTTTATTATTAAGCTTTGTACTTAAACGTAGTTTTCTTTCGGCTCTTGCATTTCTCAAAGTTTGAGACCGATATTTTATGTATAAAAAAAGTTCGAACGTTCAAAAAATGTTGAGGTTCAGAAAAAAGATGAAATAATTTTCAGTGAAGTTCCTACCAAAATGCAGTACCTAAACGTACTTTATTGTGCTCTAATACATTTCCCAAAGTTTCAGCTCGATATTTAATTTACAAAAAAAGTTCTTAGGTTCAAAAAAACATTCAGTGAGCGGAAAAAGTGAGGTCGGTAATATAGGTATTTAGCTGTGTCACATGCCCTTAACTTATAATTAAAAATATACTAACCCTACCTATAGAAATCTCAGAGTATATGCTGAAGATTCTCAAGGCTCTGAGAAACTCGGAGAAACTCTCCGCAGGGACTCAGAGATATATTTAATGGTCCAAATAGCTCGTTCAAATGCTTTCAAGGCTTTAAAATGTTCTTTTCGAACTTGAAATAAAAATACAATCATAAATAACAAGCAGAGAGGCTTAAATTGAAATAAGAATTCGATCATAAATAACAAGCAGATGCCCTGTATTGCGATTGCGGTGGTACGGGTGAAAAGGTGATGGGAAATGAGAAGCGTTGATTAGTATTATCGACCTCGAAATTTGATTCGATTATTATTCCCAAGAGTGATCCAAAAATAATTGCGCATGCTTGAACTGTGCGTCGCTCATTGGCTCTAGTTCGCGTACGTATTTTAAAATCAAGTACAGACGCGCACCGTAGCCAATGAACGTCACCCAAATCCAAGCAAGCGCAAATCAAGCCAGCTCCGTTGGGATCATTTAACTTCAAGAAAACGCGTGTAACGTTCCATTACTATCTAACTCACGGCGACTCACGAGTGCCCCTTTCGCACGCGTGTAGCTATCAAAGAACGAGCAATCGTGACAATTTTTTCAATATTTTCCAACTCTGTCTAACCCATTCACAACTCGTGTCTCACGCATATAGCAATGAAAATCGAGTAGTGTGACAATCGAAATCGACAATATCGTTTAGAGATTTCATATTAAGGAAAATTAATTTTGGACTAAAATCACGACTTTTGACAAAATAGTTGCTTTTTTGACCAAATTGTTCTATTGCCAACCTACAAAGATGAAATTTCAATTTAAATGTCGATTTTCAAACAAAACAGAATAAACTTCAATCAAAAGGTAATTAAAAAAAGGGATTGGTCGTCAACCAAAGAAGATTAATTATAAAAAAAAAAGAATAAATAAATAAAAAAGACGAATCATTAACAAAATTCTTGAATTGCAAACCAAATCATTCAATTTGTAACAAAATAGTTAAATTTTTAACTAAATATCAGAAATTTCTACTTACAAAAATGAATTTGTAACCATATAGTAGAATTTTTAAAGGAGAAAGATTAGACTTTAACCAAATATAGTTTAATTTGCAACCTTAAATGTTAAATTTTAGACAAAAATATAAATTCTTAATGAAAAATATAATGGCTGATATTTTAATAAGAAATTTTGAACAAGGTAGTTAAATTTTCAACCAAAGATTTGAATTTTCAAGAAAATAATTACATTTAAAAAAAAATTGAGTTTTTAACCAAATAGTTAAATTTTCTACCTTTAAAAATCAATTCTTAACTAAAGTGACGATTTTTCCACCCAGAAGATTAATTTTCTACCAAAAAAGACGAATTTTCTACTAAAAACTGGAAAAGATCATTCTTCAGAAAAAAATTCGTTTTCAACAAAAAGGTAACGAATTTTCAAGAAATTAGACAAATTTTTAACTAATTAATTTTAACTAATTTTCAAGCAATTGTTACAACCTTTTGACCGAAAATGACCAATTTTTAACCAAAGAAATGAATTTTCTACGAAACAGTTGGATTTTCAATACTTAACTGGAATAGCTAAATTTACAGTTTGAAGAATTAAGTTACAACCAAGAAGAAAACGAATTTTCAACTAAAGGGATGAAGTTTTTAGTAAAATGATCAATATTCAACCAAGTAATTGAATTTAATAAGAAAAGTATATGAATTCTCAATGATGTATTAATATATATTTCAACGAAAAAATATTTTAATGTCAAATAAAAAACAGTTGAATTAGACCAAGCAAGATAAATGAAAAAAGTTGAAACCTCAATAAAAGAAGATTAATTTCCAAACAAAAAATAAGGCATTTCTATCAAAATAGATACAATTTTTAACCGAAAACATGCATTTTTAAATGAAAAAAAAAGAATTTTCAAAATAGTATTTGAATTTTCAACAAAAAATTATGACTTTTTAACCAAATTGTTGAATTCTCAACGAAATAATAAACTTTGTAAGTAAAAATATAAAAAAGGACGATTCCCGCCTCGCACTCTAGAGTCCCACACTAACCTAGCAAGGGAGTTGTTCATCTCGGCGACTCGTGGGAACCAGTACCTCTAAAGAAAAAATGTATTCTCTAAGTACTTAAAGCTGCTCCTCTTGGTGGTTCGGAAACCACCCTTAACTGTAGCCCCCTCCTTCCTCGTCCCATGACCAAGTAAGTGTGTGGCTGTGTGTAAAGGAAAAGGAAAGAAGGTACAAGAAAAATATAAATCCTTAGGGGACACATTAGAAGCTTCCATTCCAAGTCAAAATATAATCGTCAGGAAAAATTAACTAAAAAAACAGATATACGAGTCTAAGGAAAATAAATTACCAAATAGAATATTATATCAGGGTAGCCGCAAACTGCATTTTCCAAATTCACTAACATTTCCCTGACAAATTTAAAATTAACATTTTTTAATTGCTATCCTTGATACGAGTAGTTAGTCAATACAAATTATAGTAATTACATGACTTTTGCAAACAAATTTTAAATCCCTCACTTTCCCGAACCAACAAAGTTCCCTGAATTTTTCCTGATTTCCAGGTTTTCCCTGACCTACGGCCATCCTGTTTTACCAAAGAAAAACTTTTTTTTCTCGCAATTAAAAATTAGTATATAGTATTGAAACCTGAACGGAGAGCTTAAAATAATTTTCAGAAGACGAAACTTACTAATTAAATGTTTTAAATCCTGGGAAAGGATGATTTACTGTGCAAGAGAGAAATTGTTGGATAAAAATAGTGTCCAGTATTCACAACGTAACCTCGGTAAAAGTACAGTGAAATTCTTCTATAGCGCTGATTTCGGGGCTGACGGTGGGTGGGAACTAACTCATTTTAGCCGGCTCCACTTTTGTTTCTTCACGTCTAAGTTCTCGCCTGAGTGACAACCGTAGACCCTGCGCACCCCGTGCAGCTCCTGTTACACCTACTTGGGGCGCGACGTCAATTCTCGGAAGGGCTATTGAAGGGTTTCACTGTATGTTTTGAGGCAACAGCTAAAAATATTTTAAATCCATCAAAACTTTTTACTGATAGAAATACCGTAGAAAAAATACAAAAAATGCTAAAAGAATTAAAAATATATAAGGGTCGTTGCCTCAAAGTTTTTAAGTCCAAATTATAATTTTTTTATAATAGGCCCGTGTGGAAATAGCCCGGGTTAGCCCTAGTGCAATAAGGTTTCTGGTCGGGGACTGGCCGGACTATGTTTGTTTTTTAAGAGCCTAGCCGTGTGCTGGTCGGAGACTCGCTAGGAAAAATTTATGTCAAATCCCCAGTCGGGGGCTGCCTGGGCTCTGTCTGATCAGGCAAATCTTATGATCGAATGCTCAGGCGGTAGCTGGTCGGGCCCTAATTGGCAATAATAACATTGTTAAACTTTGTTTATAACTTAATTACTTTTTCTGATTTCATTAAGAAATGGATGCGTATACCCGCATGGATGTTCCATGCGTGGAAATATATTGGGTGAATATCTTTTTGTCACTACAAGTTTTAAGATTACATGAGTTCAGACTTACGAACAATGCATTTTGTGACAAAAATTCGATGACACTTTTTTGAAATTCGAACTGTTTTTTTTTTAAGAAAAAAATTCTGAGTTCCATCTTTATGAAAAATTACAAATGCTCAGAAAAAATTTACATTTTATATAAATCTTAAACGTTGTAAAATAGTATAAAACAGGAAAAAACAAAATATCACGCGAAGAAAAATTGTAAACGATTAAAATTGTTTATTTAAAAAGTATTTTATTGATATTCCTGTTAAAAGTTCGTGTATTTTATATTTACATAATGACGCATAATAATAAATAATTAGAAAAAGAGAACTTAAAATTTGGTACTTCAACTTTTCTGAACTGTAGCTAATAAGGATGGCTTTTTCACCGAGTTTCAACTTGTCGGTTTAGCGCAGTGGTTATCACTCCCGACTGTTAGGCAATAAATTTAGGTCTAGATAGGTAGGTTCGATACCCCCGTAGCGTTAGAAATTTTATTTGTAATATAATGTTTAAAAATGTAATATATGTATTTACTCTAAACAGAACTATTAATGTTTGAAGTCAAAATACTCGCAAACATTTAATATTTATTTTTTAAATACCTTTTTTGTGTCAACGACTACCAGGGTGGAAATTCAAGTCGGGGGATGGCCATTCCACGGCTGGAGAGCCCGGCTTTAAGCCGGGAGCTTGTCGGGGAGCCCGACTTTAAGTCGGGCTGTGACCGGGCTTTCTGGTCGGAATGCGACCAACATCGTCACGCTGCGCTGGCCAGCGTCCGGCCATGGAGCATGGCCGGGAGCTGACCGGGGAGGCCGACCGCGGCCCGGACAAGATCAATTGGTGCTTTTTTTAATGATTCGGGTTTCAATTGTATGAAGAGCATCCAGTCACTGAATTAGGGGATCAATTTGATTCTTTTTTACTGTAGAATTGGAGCATATTAATATATGAAATTCCACACGTTCAGCACACAGACAACATTAACTATTTTCACGTAGTCGTTGAGAGACAAGAAAGGTATTTGAAAAATTAATATTAATTGATTGCAAGTGTTTTGACTTTAAATATTAATAGTGCTGTTTAGAGTAAATGCATATAGTACATTTTTAAACATTGCGTGACGAATAAAATTTCTAACGCTTCGGGGTATCGAACCTACATATCTATACCTAAATCTAACGCCTAGCAGTCGGAAGTGCTAACCACTGCGCTAAACCGACAAGATGAAACTCGTTGAAAAAGCCATCCTCATATGCTACAGTTCAGAAAAGTTAAATTACCAAATTTCAAGCTGTCTTTTTCTAATTATTTATTATTGTGTGGCGTTATGTAAATATAAAATACACGAACTTTTAACAGGAACATAAATCAAATACTTTTTAAATAAATAATTTAAATCGATTACAATTTTTCTTCCCGTGATATTTTTTTTCGTTTTACACTATTTTACAACTTTTTACAATGACAGGAAATGTAATTTTTTATGGACATTAAAATTTTTTAACGACGGAACTCAGAAATTTAATCTTGAATGTTGAAAATTTCTTAATAATAAAATTTTTTAACTTTCGTGTAAGGTTTGCGTCTTAGTTGTTTTATACTATTTTACAACAAGATTGATATAAAATCTAAATGTTTTCTGAGCATTTGCAATTTCTCATAAAGATGGAACTTTAAATTTTTTTCTTGAAAAAAGAGCAGTTCGCATTTCAAAAAATTGTCATCGAATTTTTGTCACAAAATACATTGTTTGTAAGTCTGAAATCATGAATCCTCAAAAATTTGTGGTGTCAAAAAGATACTCACCCAATATATTTCCACGCGTGGAACATCCATGCGGGTATACGCATCCATTTCTTAATTATATCAGGAAAAGTAATTAAGTTATACACAAAGTTTAACAATATTATCATTGCCAATCAGCCTCCAGACAGCTACCGCCTGAGCATTCGATCATAAGATTTGTCCGATCAGAGCCCAGTCAGCCCTCAACTGGGGTTTTGACATAAATGTTGCCTAGCGAGTCTCCGACCAACGCACGGCTAGGCTCTTAAAAATCAAACATAGCCCGGTTAGTCCCCGAACAGAAACCTTGTTGTACCAGGGTTAACCCGGGCTATTTCCACACGGGTATGTGAAGATAGTTAATGTTGTCTGTGTGATGGGCGTGTGGAATTTCATATATTAATATACTCCGATTCTGCCGTAAAAACGAATCAAATTCATTCCCTAATTTAGTGACTGATGGTCTTCATACAATTGAAATCCGAATAATTTAAATCTAGTAAATCACCAATTGATCTTGTCCGGGATACGGTCGGGCTCCCCGGCCAGCTCCCGGCCATACTCCATGGCCGGACGCTGGCCAGCGCAGCGTGACAATGCTGGTCGGATTCCGACCAGAAACCCCGGCCACAGCCCGACTTAAAGTCGGGCTCTCCGGCCGTAAAATGGCCAGCTCCCGACTTAAATTTCCACCCGGGATATTTCTCAACCAAATAGAACCAAAATACCAATTTGTGAGATCAAGTCATATTTCTAGTGTATATAAATTTTAAAACGAAAATTATGTTTGGTTGCGCATTTCTGTTAATACAAGCGAATTTGTGTAAATTTTAAATTGTTAAAAATTTTTTAATTTATTTTTATTTTATTTTTATTTCATTAGGAAAGATCTTGCGAACAAAGCACACTCTTATGCTTGTGTGAAGACCTATACTAAAAGTTTAATTTCTTAATTTTTAAAGTGATATTTTTCGTGTTCCATCCTAAAACCTGAGTTTTGCCGAGTACAAAACTTCAGGTACAGACTTTGAAGCATAATTAAGTAACTTTAGAACTGAAATATTGATCTCTATTGATAATTTTTAGATTCCTCAACCTACCATAAATAATTCCTAAGGCACAAATTACTAACAAAATTCTTTTATCATAAATTCATCAACTTTGTGCGCAAATTTATATTTAAGGATAAGTTACCGAGTGGAAATTTGAGCTATATTTTAATATCTAATTTATGAAAAAAAAGAAACTAAAATTTTGAAATTTTTCTAAAAACGACTTCGATGTACGTTCTTTATCATCGTATTTTTTTTAATCAGAAAATTCTTTTTTCATAAATTCATCAACTTTGTGCGCAAATTTATATTTGAGGATAAGTTACTGAGTGGAAATTTGAGCTATATTTTAATATCTAATTTATGAAAAAAAAAGAAACTAAAATTTTGAAATTTTTCTAAAAACGACTTCGATGTACGTTCTTTATCATCGTATTTTTTTGAATCAGAAAATTCTTTTTTCATAAATTCATCAACTTTGTGCGCAAATTTATATTTGAGGATAAGTTACCGAGTGGAAATTTGAGCTATATTTTATTATCTAGTTTATGAAAAAAAAGAAACTAAAATTTTGAAATTTTTCTAAAAAGTTCTTCGATGTATGATCTTTATCATAGTATTTTTTTTAATCTATTGAATCATGGAAATAGGTAAAAGGGCTGGGACCTATATTTAACAACTTATTATCAACGACCCACAAACTCAAAAATGATAATTTTCGAATCAAGCTGTTTATCTATTTTTCATTCTTTAAACTTTTCTTCATTTTTTTCTACTGTATTTAGATTAGTAGAAAATGCTGGGCTGCCTAACGGCTTTTACAAAGTTGCCTAAAAAATTAATTTAAAAAACAGAAAAATTACTAACTATACCTATGAAAAATCGACTGCTTTTAATAACTTCTCATTTGTCGTACGTTATTTGTAAAAAAGGGTACCCTTTAAGCGTGAATAAGCACTCTTTTTGTACCCTATTTTTGACTTCATAGGAACTGTAGGGCCTGGTATTTTGGTCTTCTGATATTGGATATTAAAATGATCTTCATTAAAATCAAGATACATCTACGAGTTCACCCATGGGATCAACTGCGTCGATACTAATCCATGTTTCCCAATCAGCCTGAACAACTTCATCTTCGGGTTGTCGGATTTAATCGTATTACACGTTACAATGGTACAGTCTGGTTCGTTACGACAGATTATAGTCCACAATATAAACCTCAACATTTGCATACAGATTATTCAATTCTGCTTCAATCGAATATTTGGGGATTTCTAACGCAAGCTGAAAAAAAATATTTCAGGCTTCAAATCAGAAAAATGGACTAACTTTTGCTTCTAAAATAATTATTAATTAATTTACTGTAATTCTCAGTATGCAGAATTACCTTTAAGTATTTATTTCATGTAAAGAAAATAAAGTTTTGACGTTTCCTGCTCTATTCGGCGGTTTTCTCCTATTTTTTCAAAATAGGAAGTTTCCATTTAATTAAATCTGCTTAAATGTCCAGAACTCCTAGTTGACTGATTTTTGCTTAAAAATAATAATTAATTGATTTCCTGTAATTTCAAGAAAGGAGAAGTATGTACTATAAAATAATTATTTCATTTGAAGATAATCAAATTTCGACGTTTCTTGCACTATATGGCGGTTTTCAAAACAGGAAGTTTCCCTTTAATTAAATCTTCTCAAATTTCAGGGAACTCCTAATTGAAAGCTTCTGAATTTATAATGACTGTAAAGTTGAAGGTTTATTTTATGTAGATAGTGGAATTAATCTTGGAAAATTGGTTGTAAACTAATAGACGAAAATATTGCAGATTTGGTCCTGAGAGGTGGCCGGAAATAAGCTATAATCGTCCGCGGTAGTTTATAGAATCATTGCGGCAGCATGATTGAATTGTAATTACATTTCAGTAATTATCCAGGGTAATAGCACGTTTTCCGCATATACATATTGTCGCTCTCCTATCAAGATGCTTCCTATTGGTATTTCCGATCGAAAAAAGTGTATCTTACGACGTCTATTCTCGAAGTAATTAAGCAATATTTTAACCCATAAACGTGACCCAATTAATAAATGATTAAGAAACAAAAATTTTAATTAAAAAAGATTATTTTGTTATCAGTATCTATTTTAACTACTATTGTTTTTTTAAATTTTAATGTTCACTATTTCATGATATGAATTGAGTTTATGAAAAATCACATGAAATACCTTGCAATTCTATAAAATGCTATGTGAAAATCTCTGGAATATTTCTGTTCTAAATTCCTAAAAAAATCCTATAAAATTAACCGAAATTAAATCCTATTTCGTACAACGGAATTTCAACAAATTTGTTGAAATTTTATCAAAGTTTAAAAATAATATGAAATTCTGGAAAATTATTAAACTGATTGAAATAAAATAAAATCCCATAAAATGAAATCTATAAGATTCCTTCGTAATTTTGTGGGTGTCAATGAAACCTAATATATGAATATGAGAAATGTAAAAAATTCCCTGAGCATTCCACGGAATTTTAAAACACCATGAATTGTCCGGAAATAAGTCATACTTTTTGATATTAAATAAAACTTAAAATCCCTTTAAGACTAAATTTTTAGAATAAATTACAAAGTATAAACCTTAGAACTCCACGGAAGCCTATGAAAAAATCTCCAATGACAAATAAATATGTAGCTCTTAAAATTTCGAGGAATCCCATAAAAATCCATGAAACCCCATATATAACTCTGATTAAACTGAAATGACATCAAATCTCCTTGAATTGAATTAAATTAAATCCCATTTAGTACAACGAAGGTTGTAATGAAATATATAAAATACTTTTTTGATAACAGTTCTCTAAATGAAATAAAATTCTGAAACCCCACAAACTCCTCGGAATTAAATATAATTCCATGAGGCTAAATGAAAGGTAGAATCTCTTAAAATTTATAGTCTGTTGGGTTTAATTAAAATTGAATGTAAAAAACGAAATACTAGTTTATGAAAGCCTATATCAATCAATCAATATATTGTGATATTCTGATCTCGAAATAAAATGAAATTCTGAGAAATGATGACAATAAATGAAATTGACTCTCGTTTCGTACAATGAATTTAAATGAAATTCCGTGAAACTAAACTAAACTTAAAACTTCTTCGTAATTTGTCGTGTCTCAATAAAACTGAACATATGAATAGGAAAAATAAAATGTAAATACCTTAACACTCCACGGAATATGTCATTTTCTATGGAATCTAATGAAATCCAATGAAGTGTTTTAAAATTAAATGAAGATTTTGAAGCGTGATCATGTATTCGAAATTAGGTAAAACAGCTTGAAAGTAAATTAAACTTAATATCCCTTGAAATTAAAAAAATTACTTAGAATTCCATGGAAGCCCATGACAAAATTTTTCATGACCCTCCAATGAAATTTAATTCAGGAATTCTATAAAGTTCTTGGAGTTAAATAAAATTAAATGAGTTAAAATGAAATTACTTCCCTTAAAATTACATTTAAACCCATGTGAAAGAAAATAAGATAACAATTAAAATTACTTCTAAATAAATAAAGTGAACTCCTATTACGCACAAGAAAATTTCAAAAATATCTCGAAATTTGATTAAAGTCCTACAAATAAAATGTAATTTCGAAATCCCATGAAGTCCCCGAAAAGAAAGAAGTACTTTGAAATTATAAGCAGTTTAACATTTCTGAAATCGACATCAATTCCCATAAAATTACATGAAATATCGTCCAAATTATCTCAGTTTTTTACGGTATTTTATATAGTTTTTTTTTAGAATAAATTACATATTTTTGAAGGAAAAAAAACAATCGTGCTAGTAAATTGCATACAATGTATATTTTCTTAGGAGAATCAAATTTATATACCGAATTCTTTAAATGAGTGATACTTTTCAGTTAGTTCAAGGAATTATCCATAAAAATTACATATATATTATTCTGAGTTGCACCTCGATTAAAAAAATAAGTGTAATGAAGGTATACTGTTCCAAACTACTAGACAACAAAGTACAACATTTTCTAATTATCAGAAACTTTCCCTAATTCCGTTTGAATCCATGAGAATTATAATCCTCACTTGGAAAAGAACATTTTTTGAAGCAATTGTATATAATTCTAAATTTAAACAGAGAATTTTCAACACAAATAACGACTATTCAGATCTGGAACAAGGAATTTTTGGGAAAAAATCTAATTTGGGTCTGAAATAAAGAATTTTTCAAAAGAATGATAATAATTGTGACTTGGAAGAAAACAGTTCAGAGAAGAATTATAATTCTGACTTAAAGCTGTGAATATAGTAGAAGAAGTTACAATTTTGACTTGGAACAGGGATTTTTCGAGAAGAATTATGATTCTGCTTTGAAATAAGGAATTTGCGAAAAGAACTATATGTCTGAAATGGAACAAGGAAACAAGAAATTTCCTAAGACGATTAAAATTCTAAAATAGGGCATGAACGTTTCAAAAAGAAATATATTTAACTGGCCGGGAAAATGAAAAATCGTGTTTACCATTTAGATTCTAGTAGACGCTCTGATTTTTTAAAATAAAAAATCATAGAAATGCTCATTCTAATAATAATTCAATAGTTTTAACTTTAGTATTTGAATTATACAGTAATACTGATAATCATAAAAATAGACAGGAATGTAAATAAAAACGATAATAATAAAGAATGGAATGGAATGGAATATGGAAGAGAAAAGGGAGAGAAAGGATTCAGAGACATGGCCTTTAATATCGATTTTTTTCTCTAAGAGAAGTGAGTAGGTGCGTATTCAGAATGCACCACTGTCTGAATTACGTTTGCACCAGAATCAGTAGACCGCAGGGATGCGCACTGTATAAAATTGTACCTCGCACTGTCAACGCGGTACAAGTAAAGTGCCACTTCATGTGTTGCATTCTTCAAAGGGGTTAAAGTGTGAGACAGTGGTTTGAGAAGGGTAGAAACAGTCAGACAGTAATCCACTCTAACGTCGCGACTTCCACCCTTATTCATGCCCCCCCCCCCCACTTTCTCTCCTTTCGCCACGTTGCGATTTTTAATCGAATTATCACTCCTAGGCGAGCGGATTACCCCGAAAAATCGCTTAGGAATCAAAAGAGTGATCAATCGCTGTCTAGTCGTTATTTTTAATATTAATCAGAAGTTTTCGATATTCTGATCAGGAATATAACGATCATTTGTATAGGCTTAACAACGAGGTTAGGAAAGTTATCGGTTGTATAGGAGGTATTACCAGAAGTAAAAAACAAAAAAATTAAGCTGAAATTTCAATATATAATTACACCAGAACCCCGTTTAAATAACAGCGTCGGAGAGTTACCTACAAATAGCCTTATTAATCAATCAGGGGACTCGAGATGTAAACAGTCAGGGTCGCCTGAACTGTTTCCAATTGAAATTATTAATATTACGCAATATACTGGACTGGGTACTCTCACACTGCGACCTGTCCGAGGCGAGAGTCACAACCGTCTCTGGCCTTGCCCCTGAGAAACTGCGTGAACCAGCAATTCTAGAAATTACAAAACTGGAGGTTGCGAAATCAGCGTAAAAATTTAGGACCAAACAAACGTTTCTTAGTGCTTAGGGGAGACATATATTGTGTATCAGATTTACAAAATAGTTAATTCTATGAATTAATATTTAAAAACTTGCATGACCCCTCTTTTGCTATTTTTTTTTTTTTTTTTTTGATGCTACTATTGACACTATTTTGAATTTCTCAAATGAGTTCAAGGCCTGTTTATTAAGTGAAAGAAAATTATAAATTAAGATTGACGAAGTCAATTAGAATGAGTTTTCGTTTTGAATGTGATCTGTAAAGAAATTTGTTTTTGGTTTCAGAATAATGGACACGACCCTGTTTGAAGAAATGCTTGTCGAGAGGCGATGACAAGTCTGATTTTGGAGAACACGGATCTAAACCGCCTTTTTCCAAAATGCCGGCCTAGGAGCGGACCACCCCCGCCCCCGGGGGGTTCCACGCAATCCAACCAGCCGCATGACCATCCTTGTCATCTGGAGGTCAACTCCATCATCGCCATCCCAAGCGTGGCCACGAGCACCGCAGTCTCCAATTCCGTAATATCGGAAGACATGATCGACCTTGAAAGGGATACCCCCGACAGGCAAGTTGTTTCAACAATATACTAGACAATTTATATATACTATTACGTACCTCTTGTTACACATTATTCCACCCTTATAATCTACAATTCTGTATTAAATGTCCCATTTCATCCAAGGTCTACTTTCCTTCTGTTTCTGCTTTCCAGTTTTACTTTATGAAATATGACTCTTATCACTTGAAACAATTTTACAATTTTATTCTTTTATTGTAGAACATTTCATTACTTATCTTATTTATATAATGTTTATATTCTATTATAATTTTTATAATGTTTCTTTTTGTTAGTAATAAAAATACTAACAGTTACGTCGATTCTAAAAGTATGAGGGAACGTCGATTAATTATGTTAGGAATACACTGGAACTTGGATTTGTGCACGGTTTTGAACATGGCCCGCAGTGGCCTTCGACACAAAGCCAGGGATTCCGAACATAAAAATTGTAAGATTGTAAGATAGTAAGATTGTAAGATTTCAAAATATTTTACGGGATTTTGAAAGATTTCAAGAGATACCGAAGAATGTTGATGGATTTTAAGGGATATTTTAAAAAGAAGTCACGCGATTTTAAAGAATTTAAAAGAACTTGAAGAAAAACCGAAATATTTTCACAAATTTTGCAGGATGTCGTAGGATTTCGAAGAATTTAAGTAATTTCAAGGGATTGTAGTTAATTCAAACGGTTTTTAAGAGATTTTAAGAGCTTTTGATGATTTCATGGGATTTCAAAGGATTTTAAAAGATTCAATAGATTTCACAGTATATTTACGGATTTTTTAGGATTTCTTGAGATTTCAAAAGATTTAAAAGAATTACAAAGACTTCCGAATATTGTGAAGGATGGTAAGAGATTTCGATCTTCTTAATGATTTTAATGGAATTTAAAATATTTTTTGGAACTTCAAGAGATTTGGAAAGATTCCGGTATATTTTAACGATCTTGAGAGGTTGTAAGGGATTTCCGTCGGCATTAGAGGATTTTGGAGGATCTTAATGACTTTTGAGAGAATATAAACGGATTTCGGTGATTGCTGTTTATTTCAAGTGGTTTTAAGAGATTTCAAAAGATTCTAAAGTAAATTTACGGATTTTTTCGATTATAATAAAAAATTTGAAGGGATTTCTAGAAATTTTAATGGTTTTAAGGTATTTTAATACGATAGATTTGGAAAATTTTAACGGTATTTAAAGTTTTTAGGGATTTTCAAAGCTTTTCGAAGATTAGAAAGGATTTTAAGGGGTTTCAAAATATTTGTTGTTGTTTGGAGGTATTTTTTATTGGCATTGGGGTCTTATAAAAATACTTGACTATAAAACAAGCATTTCTTAAAAGTTTAAATTGGCAAACGTTTCGATCACGGATAGGGGTCCTCCTCAGTGTCAGATATATATATATATATATATATATATATATATAGACT
>NC_046660.1:82956707-82958238 GCF_010883055.1 Belonocnema kinseyi
CATTTTTTAAATTGTTTTCAACATAATAGTAAAATTTTAAATAAAAAAATTACATTTTCATCCAAAAAGCTAAATTGTATATTAAAAAAAGGCATTTCTAATCAAATACAGGAACTTTGCACAAAAGAAATTTATTTTCCATAAAGACTAATTTTCTGAACAAAAAATTAATGTTTAATCATAGTTGAATTTTCGACAACAAAGATTAATTTTCTACCAAGAAAGAAGAGTATTCAATAAAATACAAAAAATTTTAACTAAAAAAGATCACTTTTCATTTAAACATAGAATAGTTAAATTTGTGGTTAAAAAAAATTAATTTTTAACAAAAATAAAATAAATTTTCTACAAAATAGTTACATTTTCAGAAAACAAATTTATCCAACTAATTGATGAATCATCAACCCAAAAAAAATATGAAAAAGAAAACGTTAAAATTCTTTGAAATCACTCGAAATTATTGAAATTAATTGAAAATTCGTTGGAATGTTTTAAAATATCCTGAAAATTTTTGAATCCTTTAAAATCGCTTAAAATTTTTGAAAGCTTTTGAAAATTCCTTCCAAGTTTAAAAATACCTCAAAAGATTTCAAATCCTTTAAAATCTCATACTGAATTATTGAAATCAATTGAAAATGCCTTGGAATCTATTAAAATATCCTAATATATATCAAATCCTTTAAAATCTCATATTAAATTACTGTCAAAAATTGAAAATTTCTTGGAACGTTTTAAAATACTCTCAAATATTTCTAAACATTCAAAATATTTTGAAAGACCTTGGCACTTTTTAAAGATTTCTAAAGTACTTTGGAATTTTTTTAATAGCCCTGCTAAAGTTGTTAAAATTCTTTGAAATTCCTTTAAATTATAAAAATAAGTTGAAAATTCCTTGAGATCTTTCAAAACATCCTTAAATATTTAAAATCCTTAAAAAGCTTCGGAAGACTTCGGTGGTCTTCTATTTATATCTCGATCCCCATTTGAAAGAAATGGAAGAAATTGGCGAATTTAATGTTTCACGTGATTCTTCATTTCATGCATGAGTCAATTTTGATGTTATGTTTTTCAGGTGTATATAGTATGAATATTATTACTATTGTACATATTATTAATGTTAATAATATAATTATTAAATATAACATTAATTTTAATTAATAGTTGACTAACTTTCAATACAAATAGTTAAATTTTCAACTAAAACAATTAGTTTTCTGCAAAAAAAATTTGTTAAATTTGTCTTTAACGAAATATTTAAATTTTTAAACAAAGAGTTAAATTTTTATCCAAAAGGCTGAATTGTATAAGAAAAAAAGGCATTTTTAATCAAATACATGAACTTTGCACAAAAGAAATTTATTTTCCATAAAGTATAATTTTCTTGTAGTTAAGAGGAATTAATTTTTAAACAAAACCAAAAAAAAATTCCACAAAATACCAGGTGTATACATATGAAACCGGTATTGCCATTTAGCGGCCAGTAGGCACACTTGTAGGCACTGTCGGAACTTACCATTTGTGCTAATTGGCG
>NC_046660.1:82958338-82963049 GCF_010883055.1 Belonocnema kinseyi
TTTAACAGAGTTATTTTAAAAAATTCCAAAGTACTTTAGAAATCTTTAAAAGGTGTCTAAGGTATTTGAAAACATTTTGAAGGTTTCGAATTACTTGAGAGTATTTAAAAAGGTTCCAAAGAATTTTTAATTGATTACAGCAATTTAATATGAGATTTTAGAGGATTTAAAATATTTCAGGGTATTTTTAAAATTTCAAGGAATTTTCAAGAGCTTTAAAAAATTTCAAGAGATTTCTACAGATTTTTAAGCATTCGAAATATTTAAGGATGTTTTAAAAGATGTCAAGGAATTTCCATCCTATTTTTCTAATTTTAAGGAATTTCAAAAGAATTTTAAAGAACTAGTTTAAAAATCTTTAAAAAAAAGGTCAAGGTATCTCAAAATATTTTTTGAAGGTATTGCAATATTTGAGAGTATTTTAAAATGTTCCAAGGAATTTTGAATTGATTACGGTGATTTAATATGAGAATTTGAAAGATTCAATATATTTTATAATATTTTAATAGATTGCAAGGAATTTTTAATTGATTTCAATAATGTAGTATGATTAATATGAGATTTTAAAGGATTTGATACATCTTAGAATATTTTACTATATTCCAAGGAGTTTTCAATTGATTTCAATAATTTAGAATGATATTTTAAAGGATTTTAAATATTTTAGGCTCTTTTTAAAAATTTCAAGGAATTTTCAAATAATTTCAATAATTCAAAGCAATTTCAAAGAATTTTAACTATTTTTTTTCAATTTTTCTGGTTGAAAGTGGAACTGTTTTGTTAAATATCTAGTTTTCTTTTGGTTGATGATTTATCAATTTAGTTGACAAAATTTGTTTTCTGAAAATTAAACTATTTTGTAGATTTTTTTTTTGGTTTTGTTTAAAAATTAATTTCTTTAAACTACAAGAAAATTATACTTCGTGGAAAATAAACTTCTTGTGTGCAAAGTTCATGCATCATTTGCATCATTTTTGATGCAGAAAACTTATTGTTTTAGTTGAAAATTTAACTATTTGTATTGAAAGTTAGTCAACTATTAATTAAAATTAATGTTGTATTTTATAATTATAATATTAACATTAATAATATGTACAATAGTAATAATACTCATAATATATAGGCCTGAAAAACATAACCTCAAAATTGACTCATGCCTGAAATGAAGAATCACGCGAAACATTCAATTCGCCAGTTTCTTCCATTCCTTTCAAATGAGGATGGAGATGTAAATTGAAAACAACCGAAGTCGAATCGTGCATTGTCGGCTTACACACGAACTCACAGTGGTAATCATGCAGCATCTGTTTTGCGGCTCCCAAACGGTAGGTATGGTGGGGGTAAATTTCATCCACGATCTGGCAGCTCTGCTAGATGCCCAGATGTGCCCCTACGTTCAGAGGAATACATTTGAGACTTGAAAATTGTTTCAAATGCTCATTGGGAGACCAATGGAATTTGAGCTGCAACAAATTTAACACCAGCGTTTTTCTGTGTTGGCAAGAATTGTCTGATTTTTAAGAATTTTTCTTCAACTCGATTTTGTTCAGTTCTCCCCTGTTTTCCAGGACCCGCTATTCGTACCGAAAAAATCCGAATATTCGTATCGAAATGTCGGTTCATATAGCTACGAGCTATTTTAAAATCTTTTAAGAAACTTCTGTAGAGTATATCCTGAAATTGTTATAATTGTTATATTAAAAATTATCGCATACAATCAGAAAAATGTTTACTGGAAATTTGAAAAAATGATTACTCTTTTGAAAAATGTATGTTCCTACTAAAATTTGGGAAAAAAATGTTAAATCGCACTGATGTGAATGATCTGATTGAAAATCTCTAGAATTTTGAACACGTGTCTATTGAAACGATCATTTTGATTTTTTCCATGGTGTTACTTGATATTTTCGATTTGCAATTTTATTTTTTCGCTGTTTTACTTTATTCGCCATACACTCAATCACGCGGTCTCTCACGTATCATTTATTTGCGATGGATAGAATGGATATGTATAGAGCACATGTCCGACTCAGTTTTCCCTGTTGGTCTACTGAAAATTCGCATTTCCACAACTGCTTTGCTGATCGGTCGACTGCTGTTCTGTCAGCTGCTATATTTCCCGAGGTTCTCTACCAAACATCACTAAACTTGATCCTAGGGTCATCCTCATCTAAAAAAAAGACTACTATGATGTACTATGGATTTATTCACTGTCGGTGTAATTATCCGTGCTAATTGTATGAAAATGAAATTGTTTTTAGGAAAAACAGGGAATTTTTAAAATTAAGTTTTGAGGTCACCCTGGATTATGATAAAAATATTTGTAAACAGTAGTTTGCATGTCCTCTAATCCATGTAAACTATTCTTCAATCTAAATCTAGTCACCATTTTTATCGATTATTTATGATATAAAGAGGAATATATTTTTTATTTATAACAAGTTATAAATGAACTAAACAAATATTAAATTTGAAGAATTTTTTAAACGAATCCTTTAATAAATCTGGCTTGGAAACTCGAATTAAGAAGTACTTTGTATAATATCCCAACGCGAGGATGTTTAAAAGTTTTACCAACTTTCTTGTACTCTTAATTATCCATATTCGATACATTTATACATATTCGATGACGCTCGATGCACCCTTTTTCAATTTTCACTCACGTTTTGGTCTGCATTTTCGCTTTAGTTCGAAATAAAAATTCAAATATACCATTAATACATTTCCCTTTCGGGATAGCGTCACTTACTCAATGAGGAAGGGAGTATAATTTTTTAGATTAATCTAGAATTATTTTGTTATTTATTTGAATAAAATTTTCGTTCCGCAACACTGATCCGTTCCAGGTTGCATATCAATCTCTCTAGCAATCACCCCAAGCGAGCCTCACAAAGTTATCATGTGAAGCTTTCCACTCGAGCCAATAGGTCTTTTGTTTCAGGCGTCTATCACTCCACTTAAATTTCTTATAAACTATTTTTCGCCACACTTTTCTGTCCTGGTATACCTCTTTAGCTTTCTTCATATCCATGCATTTTTTATGCAAGCTCTTGTGTTTCTATGGCTTCTTATGCCTATTCTAATTACCATTTGCTGCAGTTTGATACACTTGTTTCGTAAGTCGTTCATCTTTCATTCTCGCCACGTGCCCAAACCATCTTAGCGAATTTCTTTTACATACTCTCTTACATACTCTCTTCCATACTTCATGATTATCTTTTTACTCTTCGTCCATTAGTCTTTTTCAAATAAATACGTTAAAAAAAGGAATGAAAGGGTAAAAAGCTCTTATTGATTGCTCGATTTATGAATATAAATATCTTTTACTGAGCCTCACTTCCTACTTTTTCATTTAAGAAAGAAAATATTAAAAGAAAATATAAACATATAATAACATTTTTTTCTGTCAGGGAAATTGCTATACCCAATTAAAACTTCTTTGAAGGAAATATGAAACTTTGCGGTGAATATTGATATTAAAAGTTATATAAACAGAACTCATTAAAAATGTCTTTCATGTTACAATATTTGAATGAGATTCTCAAAGGACTGCAAAAAATTAGCCTCATTTTCAACGTGAGATGCATTTTTAATATTTTAATGAGCGTGACAACGTGAATTTTTATTAAAGTATTCCGTAAACACGTTAGTGCTTGTTTCGTTGTAAAATTAATATTTCTTTTTAGATTTGAGAAAGCGTATCTTACTCCTTAAATGTTTCGAAAGTGAAAATAGAAAATTCACAAGGCTGCACTCCTAAAACTTAAGTCTATTGACTGCATTTGTAAAATTTACAACTCATCCTTCTTGTTCTGCAAAACTGGCAAAAACTCACTTTCCAGCGATAAAATTTACAGCCTTGTTTATATCAAACGATTTGGAGGTTCAGTGACCAGGCCGATGCATCTGTACTAAGCAATTAGGGCCTTCAACCCTGCCAGAAAGCTATTAAGTTTAGGGACTCTATTTAAGAACAGTAAACCTCCCACCAACTCTGTTACCTGGGTTTTTCCAAAATCTACGTCACAAAAAGGGAGTATCCGAATTTCCTATCACCGTCTGTAACAACCAATCAAAGCTTCCGTCCATCCCTAGCATATGTTTCATCCCTTCTTCGGTCATCGATTTTTCCATCTTCGCGCTCTCGGTTCCGAGACGATCCTAGATTTTTTGTTTGTTTTTCGATTTTTATCCTCTAAGGTGCGAACAAGTTCTCCATCCTTAGCAATTTTAATTCGTGAACTATAGCCGTCCGATAACTGTTACCTTGTTAAATTCTTAGGTTAATTTCAGTTTCTTCTCAAAATATACAGTTTGAAATTTAATCGGAGTGTTAACCCATTATTTATCCTTCACAGTCCCTAATAATTAACCGTCTAGAACTTACGATAAACATTTTTTGGTCCTTCGAACGTGGATATTTTATCGCTTCACTGACAATCAGTGACAATCAGTGACAATCAAAGTGACAATATACGTTCTGAGTGATAAAGTATTGTGTCTATTGTGCAAAAAGTTAGTTGAACTTTTCGCAAAAATAGACCCAAACCAGTGAGAATACTGTGAATCGTGAAGTGTGTCAGTAGCCTCGCAGCAACATATCTCGGAGCCAAGCAGCAATCGAGGACTTCACGGCAGATCCAAATTAGAGTACAACAGTTATCGCAGCAGAGACAGAAACTTTGCACAATTCGATTCTTTACTGAGAAAG
>NC_046660.1:82963149-82967031 GCF_010883055.1 Belonocnema kinseyi
TTAAATTTTCTTCTTGTTGATCAGGTAACGAAAAAACTACCTGCAATACCTCTAGATCGAAATTCATTTCAGATTCCATCTAACATATATCTAGCAGATCCTAAATTTTATAAACGCGGAGAAATTCATGTCCTTTTAGGTGTCCGACAATTTTATAGAATTTTATGTTCAGGTCAAATTGAGATTCAAGGTCAAGAGACGATTTTCCAAAAAACCAAGCTAGGCTGGGTAGTACCTGATACAATTTATCCCAAGATATCTCAGCGTAGAGAAGTAGTCTCCCACCTTTCTCAGACAGAAGTCAATTCGACCTCAGATGAACTCTCAAAATTTTGGGAAGTCGAGCAAGTCCCTTCTATAAAATACTTATCTAACGAAGAAAAATACTGTGGAGATCACTTTGAACTTCACACGGCACGAAACCGTGTATCATACCGTGTGATACATAGTATCTCTACCCTTTAATGATAAGAAGAGTGATATTGGCGATTCCAATCAAATGGCCTTGCGACGTGTCCAAGCTTTAGAAAATAAATTTGCGAAAAATCCTATGTTAAAAGAAAAATATTCAGAGTTTATTCAGGAATATAAGAGTTTGGTTCAAATGTTTGAAACCCAAGAAAACGTTCCCACGAACCACAGTTTCTTTTTACCTCATCACGCTGTTCTAAAGGATAATAGTTTAACGACAAAAATTCGAGTAGTTTTCGATGGCTCTGCGAAAATTTCAAGCAGTATTTCATTAAACCCTGTCGCGGCTCAAGTTCTCACTCGCGATTTTTACGTGGATGATCTGTTGACAGGCACTGCTAGTTTCAAGGATGCATTAGATCTCCGCAATGAACTTGTCGAGCTCGTTTGAAAGGGTGGGTTAACTTTGCGGAAATGAGCCTCAAACGACCCACGCTTAACTTGCGATTTTAGAGAAGAATCAAAAACTGAACTACTATCTCTCGATTCTTCAGACACTATAAAAACATTAGGACTTTGCTGGAATTCCAGAGAGGACACGATTCTTTACGTCGTAAAAGAGCTTGATAACACTGATAAAGTAACAAAAAGAATCGTCCTCTCTGAAATCGCTAAAATATTCGACCCTTTACGATTATTGGGCCCCATTACCCTTTACGGTATAATTTTCATGCAAATTCTTTGGAAAATGCAAGCATCATGGGATGACCCGATACCTAAAGAAATTCATTCAGAATAGCTTCAATTTAAAGACCAACTATCATCCTTGAATGAAATCAGATTTAATCGGTGCGTACTTGCTCGCGACACAATTAATGTTCAAATGCACGGGTTCTGTGACGCCAGCGAGAAGGGTTACCGAGCCTGCATTTACTTGCGGTCCACTGATAAGCAGGGCCAACACCATTCATCTCTCGTTTGCTCGAAATCTCGAGTCTCCCCAGTACAGACAATAACACTACCGCGATTAGAATTATGCGCCGCTCTTCTGCTTTCACATCTCTACGAGACCACTGGTTCGGCATTACAGCATGTAAAGTTCAGTCAAACTATTTTCTGGTCAGATTCCGCAGTGGCTCTGCATTGGATTAATGCACCTTCGCATACTTTAAAAACCTTCGTGTCAAATCGAGTAGCGAAAATCCAAGAAATTATACAAAACGTCGCTAATTTCACGTGGAGGCACGTACCCACGAATGAAAATCCTGTCGATTTATGTTCTCGGGGGCAATTACCAGACCAATTTATATCCGACATCGTATTTTGGCAGCGTGATCCTCACTGGATTATTCAGGAGGAATGCAGTTGGCCTAACTTGGAATTAAAAAAGTGCGAACTCCCCGAACGTAAATCCAATTTACCGCAGATTGCAATGGCAAGTACTTTATTAAACAAGTCTAACGACTCAGACAAATCTGACGAAGCTAAAACCGTTTTCAAACAATTTTCTTCCTTTGAAAAATTAAAGCGAGTACTCGCGTATTGTTTTCGATTTCGTTAAAATACACAAAAAAGGAATTCTGTAAATTTAATCGGCGAACTTTCTGAAACAGAACTAAAATTATTAACAGAACGCATTATTGAACTCACGCAAGCAAATACGTTTGCGAAAGAAATTGATAGCTTAGCACATAAGGGAGCTGTCGATTCAAAGAGCAAAATTCTTAACCTCAATCCGTTTTTAGATCAGGGAATTTTGAAAGTAGGTGGAAGGCTCACCCATTCAGACTTAGCATATAATCAGAAACATCCGATTCTGCTTCCACGAAAACATCACGTGACTGATCTTATTATTCGCGACACTCACTTCACGTTAAAACATTCGGGAGTTCAAGCTACCATGTACTCTGTAAGAGAACGATACTGGCCCATCGATGGGAGAAATGTGACGCGTCGATTAATTCATCAGTGCATTAAATGCTTTCGTTCCAAGCCTCGCAGTATTGATCATCAAGTGGAAAACCTACCCTCGGATCGATTAGAATATTCGCAACTATTCCTGAATGTCGGAGTCGACTCCTGCGGACCTTTCTACATAAAAGAAAGACGATATCGCAATATAAAAAAGGTTAAAACCTTTGTAGCAGTTTTCGTGTGCCTTGCAACTAAAGCTGTGCATCTAGAGCTAGTGAGCGATCTTACTACGATTGCCTTTCTTGGCAGTCTGAAAAGATTCATTTCGCGACGAGGAAAGCCCGACAAAATTAGATCCGATAATGGTACGAATTTCCAAGGTGCTAACAGACAATTAAACGAGCTCAAGCAACTTTTTAGCTCTACAAATCACAATGTAGCAGTGAAAGGTTACTTGAACAATCAGGGAATAAAGTGGTCCTTTATTCCTCCTGAAACACCGCATTTCGGCGGCCTTTAGGAAGCAGCGGTTAAACCATTCAAGTATCATTTCTTACGCACAGTCGGGGATGTCGTTTTGACTTTTGAACAATTGCATACTTATGTAACTGAGATCGAAGCTATCCTAAATTCCCGCCCCATTAGTCCAATGTCTTTTGATCCTAATGACTTGCGGCCCTTAACTCCAGGTCATTTCCTTATTGGTGGGCCATTAATAAGCTTTCCTCAGGAAGACCTTCGTGATGAAAAGCACACTAGGCTTTCATCTTGGCAACATGCTCAGCAGATGAGACAGCACTTCTGGTGCCGCTGGCACAAGAAGTATTTGAACGAGCTTACCGTTCGTGGCAAATGGCACTCAGGTTCCGCCAATATTGCTATCGGAACGATAGTCCTCATCAAGGAAGAGAATGCACCACCAATGCAGTGGATACTGGCTTGAGTCATCAATACTATGCTGGACGCGATGGTATTGTGCGAGTGGTCTCTGTAAAGACCGCTGAAGGAATCTACAAGAGGAGCGTGAAGAAATTGTGTCCACTTCCTCTGGACCCTGTACACAACTAAACTGGCTTCTCGGTTATTGTCTCTTTATGATTATGTTTCACTATGCTTTATCTACTCCATGTGAATATGGTTATCCATTGATATTTTACTTCTTATGCTTTATGCTTATCTATTGATGTTTTTTCTCGTTTGAGCTGTATTTATCATTTACTACTTTTTACTCAATTTAAGTTACCTGACAATATTGAGCATGTGATATTTTTAGTAATACTGATACTAATGCTACGTTTACCCAGCAGTTTTTTTTTTGTCGAACCAGATCCGTTCAAAGGGGCCGGCATGTTTCGTTGTAAAATTAATATTTCTTTTTAGATTTAAGAAAGCGTATCTTATTCCTTAAATGTTTCGAAAGTGAAAATAGAACATTCACAAGGCTGCACTCCTAAACCTTAAGTACGAGGGTAGTTCAATAAGTCCTTAGAATGACCAACAGATGGCGCGCGAATCGCTCCAAATCATCTGTTTTCAGTCAGCACCACTCCCGACTAG
>NC_046660.1:82967131-83002759 GCF_010883055.1 Belonocnema kinseyi
AGCTCCAAGGAGATTATGTTGAAAAATAAAAAAAAATTTACCCCAAAAAAATTGTTTTTATACTTCATTCTAAGGACTTATTGAACTACCCTCGTATATTGACTGCATTTGTAAAATTTACAACTAAGCCTTCTTGGTCTGCAAAACTGGCAATAACTCACGTTCCAGCGATCAAATTTACAGCCTTGTTTGTATCAAACGATTTGGAGGTTCGAGGGCCAGGCCGATGCATCTGTACTAAGCAATTAGGGCCTTCAACCCTGCCAGAAAGCTATTAAGTTTAGGGACTCTATTTAAGAACAGTAAACCTCCCACCAACTCTGTTACCTAGGTTTTTTCCGAAAATCTACGTCACAAAAAGGGAGTATCCGAATTTCCTTACACCGTCTGTAACAACCAATTAAAGCTTTCCGTCCTATCCCTACCATATGTTTCATCCCTTCTTCGGTCATCGATTTTTCCATCTTCGCGCTCTCGGGTCCAAGACGATCCTAGATTTTTTGTTTGTTTTTCGATTTTTATCCTCTAAGGTGCGAACAAGTTCTCCATCTTTAGCAATTTTAATTCGTGAACTATAGCCGTGCGATAAGTGTTACCTTGTTAAATTCTTAGGTTAATTTCAGTTTCTTCTCAAAAAACCGTCTAGAACTTACGATGAATAGTGCTGTTTTTTTTTCAAATTCGTTGCTTTCATGAGGTACAAGTTTCTTTTTTTTTTTTTACAACAGTTCATAAGGATATTTTATTTCATGGGATCTTTGTGCATTTTTTTCATTTTGCTACCCCCTGGACAGCAACCTTCCACTGTAAAATACTTAGCATTCGTCCTCAATTCTTTATTCTCTACAGAAACATTATTCTTAAATGTAATCATGAATTACATAGAGAAAAATATGAAAGAAACAAATTTGGAAAGGATTTCTTCTCTCAAAAGTAAAAGTTACTTGAATTTTGATTACTTTCAAAGTAATTCAAATTTGAAATCTAAATTATTTTTTAAAAATTTCGACATTCTCATATTTTTAAAATAAATAAATAGAGTTTCCCACGGTCTTTTACATATTCAAGAGAATTGTAAAATTAAAAACATAATATATAGGGAAAATTGCCTAATGCAACAAAATTGAAGAAACGTTTGACAGAAGTTTCAGATATTTGCATTTTTTTGGTAATTTTAGTCCTGTTTTTCAACCTTTTGTAAAAAAGTTTTTAAATAACAATATGTTTCTTGAATTCAAGAAGGGGAAACTGGGCATTTAAGTCAATCAAAAAAATATATTTTTACACAGGTAAAAAAAACAAAATTAAGCAAATTTTTGTCCCCCTTTTTTATTCCGCTTAGTCATATTATAAAAAAATCCGTTTAGCCTTTTTATATTAATAGGAAAATGTTTTTGAATTTTTAAATAAAAAAGAAAATACAAAATATGAGTTCAGTTTTTTACTTTTGCCGGAAGTCAACCCTATTATACTTGTACACTATATGGTCCTGATAACATTAAATTATATTCAAATGTTGACTAACTGATTCTAATTTTTACGAAATAATTATTGTTATTTCAAATTTAAACAATGGTTAAAAATAAATCTTTGCATATTTTCGAAAAAATGTCATTAAAAGAATTATTTTATTCTTGTATTTAAAGAAAATAAAAAATATCAGTATTTAAACCGTTTTTTTAAATGCTTTGAGTTGAAAATTTTTTAATTCCGGGAATTGTCCTTTTGGGCAATTTTATGATGTCAGGAAATTTCTATTTCGATATTTTTTTGTGTCGAATTTTATTTTTTAGGGGTTTTCAGTCATCGTTATTTATTTTCTTATTTTCTTAGTATTTTTTTTTTAATGTGACGCATTGGTTTACCAAGAATGAATCTCAGGATATATGTAGTACATATTACCATGTTATCAAAGCAAACAAATACGAAAATTGTGGTTTTTGAGAAAATCCATTTTCAAGAATTTTAGAAAAATAGCCCACAGTTTGTCATTTCGTCATTTTTTCAAAAAAATTTGTGGTGTGTGTTGAAGGAGCAAGAATTGCTACGTCAAATGAAATATTTAAAAAAATGAAAATCCCGCAATTGTGGTCATACTAAAAAATACTTGTCCCCTTATTTTCTCTCTAAAGTAATATATCTAATTAAAAAATCATTCTGGCACCATGGCCTAGACGCCCTACACCCTTGACTTCTTGAAATTTTCCCGAATTTTAAATGGAGTTGGTAAATTTTAAAATAGAGCTGCAGACTCAGTTTGCGAAATTCCAACCCTTATTTCAAATCCTGTTTTAGAATCGTAAAGTAAAATGACCTAGATATGAAGTTGGAAAGTAGAATTTTGTCTTGGGTGAAAATGCGTGTGTAGATGCTAATTAGCGTCGACTTTAATTGGATGTCGCTATAACTATAAGCTTGTTAAGAGTTCCAAGTTGCATTCGTAGGTGTAGGAAACGAGCGAATGGCAGGAAAAAATCAGGTTCGCTGTCCCGTAGGACGGCGAGCATGGTGCCCGGTTTTGCTGGCGAAGGGCAACTTCCGACTGCCACGAAGCCATCGTCCTCGAGCTCGTCGTCTGCCTCCGGGCGAAGTGAAGATGCGCCAAATTACGGAAGCTTGGCCGGAAGTGATCACCAGCCTCAGTCTCAGCAGGACGACAGTGGAACAGAAGAGAGCCCTGTCTATATTCTCACATCAGCCAAGGGCGATCGCAGCTACAAACTCAGAGACTCTAGGTAAGATCCTCCAAATTTATTTATTTTTCAGGGTTTCGTAGCCCTGGGCAGAAGCACTTAAGAGTTTCGTTCGAGTGTCCGTCCGTCGTTCGTACTTTTTCCCAAGGAGGACAAGTAGTGGAAGTGAGGGGATATCAGGGAAGGGGTAGTAGGGAGAGTAAGGAGAAATGAGGGGATGGGAAGTATCGAAAGTTAGGGAAGGGGGAATAAAGCAAGTTAGGGTTAATGAGGGGAAATTAGGGAGGGGGTATTATTAGAAATGAGGGGGTAGTACAGAAATTTAAGGGAGGGAGACTAGGAAAAGTGAGGGGTAATTATGGGAGGAATAATGTGGGAAAGTAGTGAAATGTAGAGGATTAGAAGTGGGAAGTTATGTGAGAGGGTGGTTCGAATGACTTTATTAACGTCTTAAAAAGCCAATTTGTACAACTAATATTATATTATTTATATATCTAATTTTATATAACTGGCAATCGAGAAATGAATAATGAGTTAAAACCTTAGGATACCAACATGAGAATACTCCTAATTAAATTCTCTAGATTAGATTAGGGGCCGTCCATAAATTCTTTTCTCCCATTTTAAGAATTTAAATTTTTTCCTGTGATCAAGAAACTTTGCCTTTTTCTCGCTTTTTCTCTTAAATTTGAACTGAGTTAATAGAACCCAACACAAAATCCAACAATTCTTGGTTAAAAGTCAGTTTTTTTGGGTGAAAAATCTACCATTATATTTTTTATTCGAAATTCATCTCTTTTGGTTGAAATTTAATCTTTTCACTATAATTTTAACTGTTCAATTTTCATTTAAAAGTGGATCTTTTTTATTTAAAATGTAACTACTTGGATGAAAAATCATCTTTTTAAGTTGAATATTCAAGTATTGGGTTGAAAATTTATGTATGTTATTCATAATTCATCTTTTTTGTAGAAAATTAATATTTTTGGCTATAAAGTCAACTTTTTGATTAAAAATGCAACTGCTTGGTTGAAAATTATTCTGTTTTGTTTGAGAATTTAACTATTTTCTTGAAAATTCTTCTTTTCTGGTTGAATTCATTTGTTTCTTATTAAAAATTCAAATGTTTTCTTGCATAAATATTAACTATTACATATTTCGTTGAGAATTCATTTTTTGGTTTGAAAAATCGACTAATTTGCACAAAATTGAATTTGTTTTTGGTTAAAAATTCATCAGTGTAGTTACAAATTTAACCTTTTGGTGGCGGATTAACTTTTTCGTTGAAAAATCATATTTTTGGGAAGAAATTTAACTCCCTTGGTACGAACTTAAACTATTCGGTTGAAAATAAAACTAATCATTTGAAAATTCAAGTATTTTGTTGGAATTTATCCTTTCGTTAAAAATCAATTTTTTGCTTGAAAATTCATCTTTCGGAATTGAACATTCTTCTTCTTCAGTTTAAAAGTTGACACCTTTTTAAAACATTCGAATATTAAGCTTGAAAACTTAGCTACTATCGGCGAGAAAATGGTAAGCATCTGTCTTTGAAGCTTAACAACTCAGCAAAAAAAAATGCTAGAGCAATACAAAAACAGTCATATGAAAGCTAAAAGTGTTCTACGTAAATGTGCTGGAAGAAGTTAATCTAAAAAAAAATTTGGTGCTTTTCAGACTGAAAAATGTCTTTAAAAACTGCCCGCTTCGCGGACACATTCTCATCGCGCGCTGCACGCGCGGCTCGCCAGTTTGAGCGCGCCTAGAACGCGCGACTATTGGTTCTCGCGCTTCGCGTTTGATAATGTATTTACCTCGCGTTACGCGCTCGATTTTTGTGCATAGACTTTTTAAAAATAAAGATGAAAGCATCAAAATTCAACTATTTGTTCAAAAATGAAACTGTTTATGGTTGAAGTTTATTCTTTTTTTTTTTAATTCATCTTTGTAGGTTGAAAATTCAATCATTTTTTTGAGAATTCCTCTCTTTTCCTCAAAATTCCATCTATTTGGTTGTAAATGCAATTTTTTGGTCTAAAATGAATTTATTTGTTTGTTGAAAATACCACTATTTGGTTGAAAAAATATCTTTCTTAGTTCAAAATTTACTTGCTGGGGTTTAAAAGTCAACAGTTTTCTAATTAATTTAACTTTTTACTTGGAAACTTTTTCGTCAAAAATTATGTTTGTATTTTTTGCGTTATATTTTAGCCTGACGTAATTTTTACTCGGTCCCTGATAAAGTTTTCCAAATTTTTTATTCAAATGTTGAACCCTTGAAGTCAATTACGTGACCAATATTATTAAAAATCATTTTGATTTTTCTCAAGTCATGCTACTATTGAATAGGAAAGAAATCCAATTTTTACAAATAATTTCGAAAAATTCTTCAATAGTAAGAGTGCTTTTAAATTAAGAATATTTCTAATTAAGTTTTAAGTTAAAATGGTTTGAAAGAGTTACCAATCTAAATTTAAATCCTTTTTTAATGCGATCCAATTTAGGGGTTTTATCAATTTAAATTGAAAATCATTGAGTCCTTCAGTTTTTCGCAAATTAGACAAATCATAACTCTCTGAAAATTTCGTCCTTTAATGCTTCAGAACTTTTAAATTGAAAAGCTGCATCATATCGAATTATGCAAAGCGCAATTAAATTCCTTTTCACTAATTTTAAACTGGAAAGCTGCCACGAGAGATTTAAAAAATCATAAAAAGTTCTCCATCAGATAATAAAGTGCACAAATGTTTCTAGGACTGATAAATAATTGAAAGCCTCAGAAAAAAGTTCTGGTTGAAAGAAAAGTATCAGTTTTAAGCTTCGTTTTGGAGCCTCGCTGGCATTATTATTCTCGCGGGGAAAATGTCGTTCAAATGCCGTATGCCCTTCCTGGAACAATTAAATTGCACGACCTATTTTCAGACTAAATCCACTGAAAATATGTGCCGGGATAAACAGTTATCGTCTCTCTGAAAGGGGAATTTATTCGTATACTTAAATTCGGTTAAAAATTCGCAAATCCTGGCTCTTTTCATAAGCAGTTCGCATGGTTCTCGACCGGCTTAATTGGAACCATAAGTCTTCTGAGAAATATTCATAAAATGCTTCTTCCAAGGCATTTTATTACTAGATGGAAATGGGAATGTTAATTTAATACGGTATTAGAAAAACCTTTAAGATTTTATGGGATTTCAAAAGATTTAAAAGATTTCCATTGATTTAAAATGACTTCGATAGATGTTTGAGGTATTACCAAGAAATTCAAGAGATTTTGGGAGATTTCGAAATATTAAAAAAAAGTTACGAAGTTTCAAAGGATATCAAGAAAAAACACAAAAGTATTTTTAGGATTTTCGAAGATGACAGTGGATTTTAACTGGAATTATCAGATTTGAAGGGATTCAAAGGAATTACATAAGATTTCAAAAAATTTCAAGGATGTTGGAATATGAAGAAATTTCATAAAAGTTTTATACATTTCGAAGCATTTCTAAAGGTTTTAATGGATTAGAAGAGATTTGAAGCAATTTCGATGATTTTATAGGATTTTTTAAAATTACAAAAGATTAAAAATCATTTCAAAGGATTTACAAATATTATAAAGAACCTTAAGGAATTTCGAAATATTTTTTTAAAAGGTCAAGATATTTTAAAGGATTTCAAGAAATATCAAAGTATTTTGATAACTCTTCTAGGATTTCAAAAGGTTTCAAGAGATTCGGAAAGATTCCGACGAATCCAAAAGATTGGAAAGAATTTTAAAGTGATTTGAAGGATTTCAAGGGATATTATATTTCAAAATATTTCACGGATTATCAAGGATTTTATACAATTTTTAGATATTTTAAAGAGTTCCTATGGGGTTTGAACGTTTTTAAAGAATTTTCACAATTTCAAGCGATTTTAAGGGGTTTCTACAGTTTTTACAAGATTTCAAGGGATTTTCAGGGAACTTAATCAAAGAGATTTGCAAAGATTATGTACGATATCCGTGAAATTCAAGGGATTTTGAGAGATTTTAAAATGTTTTAAAAGATGACACGGGATTTTTGAGAGAGATAAAACTATTTTCACGAATTTTGAAGAATTTCAAGTGCTTTAAAACATTTCATTGAATCTCCAAGAATTTTAAGGAATTTCCAGAGATATCAATCGTTTTAGAGGGATTTAAAAAACATTGGTAAAGGTTTCAAAGGATTTTAAACAATTTCAAGGGACACAAAAGTATTTTCTCGAATTTTTCAATTTAGTTTTTTTTTCGATTTTTTATGTGATTTGAAATTTAACTACGCTGCCGAGATTTGGCATAGATACTCAATATTTCAAAATGTTCATTTTGCTAAAAAAACTTTTTACTTTGAAGCTAAATATTTGTTGACTCATTCATTAAACTAATTTCGACGTAGTGGAATTTAGCTTTTGCACAAAAATTTTCACAAAAATTTCTGTAAGTAGTGTATTTCGTTGAAAATTTATTAATCTTTCGGTTTTAAAATTGAACTATTTTCTAGTTTTTAAATTGAAAAACCAACTCTTTTATGTTAAAGATTCGTCTTTGTATTGAAAGCGTTTCCTATTCAATTCAGTATTCCATGGATAATAATTTTATTCAATGAATTTATTCTATTTTCTTGAAAAATCACCCTGTTTTCCCTCTTTCGAGAGAATTTCGGGCTTTGAAGTCTGAATGAATGAAAAATGAATAATTTCATATTTCAATTATACAATTATCCAGTTTAAAATTTTAATAAAAACGTTCTTGAAGTTCAGAATCAATGTAAAATATAAACTTCTCTCAGTTCAAAAAAATTCAAGATGACAAGTTTAACGATTCAGAATATAAATATTTCTAATCCAACTTCAGAAACCTTCAAGCTGACTGAATATTGTTAAAAAATTGGTTCAAATCTAAAGTTTAGTTTCATTGTACAATGGACATTTGAAAATCAATGAGAATTATGTACTCTATATTCCTTAACAAAATGAATTTTTATTTCAGTCATTCAGTTCGGGATATTGTTTTTATTCCTTATATTTTTAAAATTTTGATACGTCTTTTTATGAACTTTTTTCCAAATTTGATGCGATGTTTCTTTGTAATTTTATGCGACTAATGCAATTTTTTAAAGCCTTCTAGGCGCTCTGAGACCTCAGAATATAGATTCAATCTTTAAAACAAACTGAACGAGGAAGGTAAATTTACGAAGCTGTCGTACCAGTTTTTCGATGGAAAAATTTCTTTTTGTTCGATGTACATTTTTTAAATTCGGAGCTTTATATGATATTTTCAGCAAAATTCATTATTTGGGCATTTGTCGGCAGAAAAATTCGGTTTTTTCAATGTCAGTCTTTTCAGATGGGAACTTTATGGGAATTTCAGCAACATTCATAATAAGTTGATAAATTTTATTATTTCTTTAAACAAATTGGATGAACAAATTTATTAATAACGAATTTTCTACAGGAATATTCGTTTTTTTCTAGGTCAACAATTTTAATTGGGATATCGAAAGAATAAATGTTCCATCGATAGATGCTCGAATAATGCATTTGTTTATTAAATTTGTTTTTTAAAAAATATATAATTTATCAACCAATTATAAATTTCGGTGCAATCATCATGAACTTCCCAATTAAAAAGATTGAAGCCGAAAAAAAACGAATTTTTCCGTCCACAGATGCCCGAATAATGCATTTGTTTGTTAAATTTGTTTTTAAAAATCATAAAATTTGTCAACTCATCATGAATGTTGCCGAATTTATTATGAAGATCCCAATTAAGAGTCTGATATCGAAACAAAAAATAATTGTTCCGTCGACAGATGCCCAATAATGCATTTGTTTTAAAAAAATCATAAAATTGATAAAAAATTATGAATTTTGCTGAAATTGTCATGAAGTTCCCCACTGAAAGGAGTGCCATTGAAAAACCTGAATTTTTCTGCCGATAAACGCCCGAATAATGCATTTTTTATATAAAAATCATAAGATTAATAAAAAAATTATGAATTTTGCTAAAATTATCATAAATTTCCGAATTAAAAAAAAATTACATAGAAAAAAAACGAAAATTTCTGTCGAAGAATGCCTGATTACTGCATTTGTACATTAAATTTGCTTATAATATAAACAATTATAATCAGAAGAGAAATTTATTTATATAATATTGTTTTGATTCCAATTTCTTGCAACATAACTTGAAAAAACGTATATTTATGGAAAATCGTAGAAAACATTTTTTCAACAAATAATTTGTTGATAAAAATTTTTTGTATATTGTCTAATATTGGAATATCTTTAGCTAATGCTATTTTATGCTACTTAATCGATTTCAACCATTATCCTGTTATTGACGAGCACCGGGAACATCAAATAGGAAAAAGGCCTTTTTTTCGTCATATTTGTTTATTTATAAAAAAATTGAAAACCCAAAATGAGATGAAAATGACGCGTTGCAATTTTTATAAAAAATTGGGGTATATTTCTGAAATTGTCGTCGAAAAGGACTAGAAAAAAATTAAGTTAATACAATTTCTTATTTATTTATTTAAAATCATTTTTTTTTTAAGCTCGAATAATATTGATCTGAGATAGAAATTTTATATATAAAATTTGTAGATGACATCAAAATAAATGTGTTTGTCCTTAAACCTTTTCCCTTAAATTCATGGAAATTGACAAATGTTAAATATTGAAGATGTTTCAAATATTGAGCAATATTTTATTTTTTCTTCACAATTTAATAAAACAGTTGGATTTAAAAACGTCACAACTGTAATAATTTTGATTTATAATATTAATATTCAGAAAAGTTTAAGTTTGAATGATTAAAATTAATAAACAACTTTAAATTTCAAAGGCTCAAAATTGAACAGTTCCAGACTGCAACTTATTAACTTAAACAATTTAAATTGAACGGCTCTTGAAATGAAACCATTTCAAATGGAATCTTTTAGGATTTTCTTTCAAATTAAAAAATGAAGAAATTCACATTTTATTCGCTAAAAATAGTCATATTTAATTATCAATATAAATCCTTTTCTGTGATAAAACAATAATAACCAGAGAATTTTAAGTTTTAAATATTTAAATTAAACAACTTTAAATTGAAAAAACTCAAAATTTAATAATTTCAGATTGTTGAGAATTAAAAAAATGTTTAATATTTTTTCAATATTGATCAGTACTTTTGTTTTGTCTTAGAGTTTTAATTAAAATAGTTTAAATTCTAAACGTCATAATGGTCATCATTTTAATTTAAATCCTTAATAATTAGATCATTTAAAGGTTGAATATTTAAAACTAAGCAACTTTAAGTTTCACAGACTCAAATTTGAATAATTTTAAACTAAAAATTATAAATTTAAAAAAATCAATTAAATGATTCTTAAAATAATACAATTTTCAACAGATTCTTTTAAGGTCGCGATAATTTTATTTCGAATTGAAAATGGAAGAAATTTAAATTTTCAGTCGTTAAAATTGTGAGGTTTCAGATTAGAAAATAGTTTGTTTTTTTTTGACATAGAAAAATGTTTAAGATTCAAAATTTTTTAAATGCTGAGCCGTACTTTTTTGTGTCTTAAGGGTTTAACTAAAAACTTCACAGCTGTAATCATTTTAATTTAAAACACCAATAATTCGACAATTTAAAGTTTGTATATTTAAAATTAAACAACTTTAAATTTCACATACACAAAATTGAATAATTTTAGACTGAAACTTGTAAATTTAAACAATTTTAATTGAATGGCCCGAAAAAGAATCATAAAGTCCTTTATTTATTTTCTTAGCAATTGCCAAATTGGAGTATGAAATGACAAAAGCAAAAATCGTTTTAAATTCCGGAAATCGATAGTTGCGTTACAAGCGGAGAATCGCCGAACCAAAATTTTAATTCTGCATGATTTCCGGTTTCAGTATCTAGCGGTAGTCAAAATATCTTTGCGGCAGTGCACCAATATCACCAAATATGAAATTGTGACACGAAAACAGTTTATTTTTTTCTTGATCATTTATATTTTGTGTCCCGACACACAAAATAAAAATCGGAATTTCCTTCAAACTGGATTTTTAGGTAAAGTACTGATATATACTATTTATTTTGAAGATCACATATGGTTTTGGGGTTAGACCTGTCACTTTTCACTTTGTTTATAAATGTGCGAGCAAATATTTTTATTAGTTTAATATCTAGCCTATTTTTGTTGAATTGCGAAGAGAACTATAATCCAGATTATTGGTATTTTAATTAATTTACTATATTTCGTCGAGTGCTTGAACTTTATCAACTTCGAGGACAATTTGATTTTGGGGGGTGTCGACTGTCTTGTCGAGAATTCGTTTCTCATGAATAATAAATGAAGTTCTAACAACAGCGAATGATTATATCGTTCAAGAATGAAACTGAGTTGCAGTTTATGATTCACGGAGTGAATGTTTCAATCGGGTCATGTCTGAAGTATAATTTAAATAATTGTTATTAATTGAGGCTCTCGTCCCTCTACATTCGCATAAGAGCTAAAGAAGAAAGTTTATGATTTGCAAGCTGGATTTTAAATTGAGAATTTTGATGGTTTGCTACATTTTTATTTTTGGGTATTTATAATTCTTGTAGTTTATTGGATATCTCTTTAATACAATCTGATTTTTTGAAATCGAGTGGAAAAGAAGTTTCTAATTTATATATTGATCTTCTAATTTGAAGGGCTTCTTGAATCCTTACTTGATCCTGAATCCTTATTACATTTGCGGTTATCTCGTATTGCAAATGAAGATTAAAGTATATTTGTGATAGTTAACATTTCTGAGTTTTCCTGAATTCTTTTGAAATATTTTAGGGCATTTAAGAAGATTCCTCATTTTTTTACGTATTTCAACAAATTGTAGGAATTTCAAAGGATTATTTAAAATGTTAAGGTATTTGTTAAAATTCTAACGAATTTTCAAGAGCTTTAAAACTTTGAAGTGATTTCAAAGTTGAAATATTTTAGGGTATTTTGAAGGATTCCAATGACTTTTTAATAGATTTCATTAATTTAGAGGGATTCCTAAGAATTTTACAGATTTAAGAATATTTCTAAAAATTTCAAAGAATTTCAAAAGTTTTAAGGGACTTGAAAGGTTTCAAAGGACTTGAAATATTCTTGAGTATAAGATTCCTGAGGATTTCAATGGTTTTAAAGGAGTTCAAATTTTAAAACATATTTTGGGGTATTTTTAAAGTCTCGAAGAAATGTTGAATAGATTTTATTAATTTAAATAGATTACTAGGAATTTTACATATTTTAGGGTATTTTTAAAAATATCGAGGAATTATTCAAGTAATTTTCAAGAGCTTTACAAAATTTAAATGGATTTTAAAACATTTTAAATATTGTAGTGATTTTTACAAGATTCCAAGGAATTTTTAATTCTTTTAATTAATTGAATGGTATTTCAATTATTTTAGGGTATTTTAAAATAAAATATGCAGAGGCATTTTCAAGTGATTTCAAAAGTTTTAAAAGATATTAAATGATTTTAAAGAATTTGAAATTTTTTTGGGAATTTAAAAAGGTTCCAAGGAATTTTTAATTGATTTAAATAATTTGAAGGAATTCCAAAGGGTTTGAAATATTTTAGGATACTTTAAATCATTCCAAGGCATTTTCGAGATATTTAAAAAACGTAAAGGGATTTTCAAGGATTCTAATTGTTCGAAAGTATTAAAAAAAATTTTTATTCGACTGTAACGAATTTCGGAGGATATGGAACGATCTTACAATATCTTTAAGTTTCTAAAATATTTTAAAAGGTTTCGAGGGATTTCATCAGATTCTCGAGGATTTAAATGATTCTAAGGAATTTAAAAAGCTCTCAAGGTGTTTTAATAAATTTTTCAATATTTTTATAAATATCATCAGATTTCATAGAATTTTTAGGGATTTTATAATATTTCAATGGATTTCAAATAATTTTTTTACAAAAACTGAGGGATTTCTTAGTTTCAAAGGTTTAAAGAGATTTTCAGAATTCTTTTTAATTCTTTGTAATTATATGGAATTTTGATAAAACCACTCAATTCGACTTAATTCAGTGATTTCTTTTTAGTTCTCGTGTAATTCATTCTGGAGTCTTTTAAACTCACCTTGAAGTCTTAGGCAAAGTTTTTTCTTGAATTAATGTTTAGATTAAATTTTGGAAGTTTTGAATTTTAAATGTCACAATATTGTAGGTTCAAATTCAAATATTCAAAATTTTAAGACCACTTCGATAATAAATATTTAAAAATTTAATATTAATAGCCTTAATGTTCTCAGTTTTGAATTTCATAATTTTAAATGTCAATATAAAGCAATTTCGATTTTAAGAGCATAAAATTGTACAATTTCAAAAATAGAAATCATAGCAATATTGTCTTGTATTCTTTAATTTTGTAGTTAGAATTGAAATGTTTAAGTTTTGGAAATTTAAAACTTATTCATTTTTAAGCGACTTAAATTTACTTCAAATAATTGAAATACAATTACAGTTCCTCTGAATTTTAAATGACCCAATTTTACAAATTTGAATTTTAAAATATTCCATTTTTAACGTTTTGACATTGTCATATTTTTGAAATTTTAATATGAAATCATAACAGTTTCGTGATCCTTCAAATCAAATTAAACTTGTTTAATTTTCAGCACTTCGACTTAAAAAGTTTAAAATTTAACTCCTTTTTCTTAATAAATTGTCCAAATCGGTCTATTTTTTTAAATTTCAGACGCTTAAAATTCGAAATTATTAGTTACCGTTTCAAACATATTTGAAACCTCATATTGAAAAATTGGTTCAACTCTTTAAAGGCCAAGCCTTGATCCCGTTCAATAAAAGTTCTGAAAAAATTGAGGGACATTATATGGTCGTTTTCTGATCGATTTTTGCAAAAAAATATTATATTAATTTTTACCATTTTCTCGGAATGCAACAGTGACCGTTAAAAGGTTAATAGTAGATTTTTAAATTTGCATATTTTCATGTTAGTAAATAGAAATTCAGAAACAGGAAAGCGCGATCTGCGCACGTGCATTTACTGCTGGTATGCGATAAAACCCATCTCCGTATTTTCCTTTATTAGACATACAATTTTCTTTATCCTTCTTATTATATGTTTAAAGTCAATCAATTTCTTACAAAAACGTTGGCTGATATTTATTGACTTCCGCAATTGATAATATATATGAAAAAGCTGTGGGTTTCGCAAAGAAAGTTAGCTTTTTATAAACCGGGAGAAATCAAGAATATTGATAGTGGCCACTCTATATATAAAAATTTAGAAAAAGTTGGGGAATTTCGAAAATGAAGTCTTGTATTTATCATGTGATACATTTTTCAGAATAGTTTGAAATACTCTAATTTTAACTGTGCCATTGTTAGATTTGAATAATACACGTCGATTGTCTATTTTTATAGTAGATGAATAAAAAATGTGGAATTCGTTTCAGGATCATTGAAATAGCCGGTGGTCGGGAAGTTTTTTCCCAGAGTCGAACAAAAGTAGCGTCGCGGAAGTCTCGCTTCCTCACAGCCTCGAATTCGTTGCCGAATGACGAAATCCCATCCGACAAATTATCGACAAAAAAGAACAACAGATCTCCGAACAGACAAAGCGTCTGGGAATTAAGAAGTCGGTGAGTATCGAGTTAAGAAAATCAATCAAAGTTCCTTTCCATGCCAAAACGCCGAGCTTTAAAAATAGCAACTCCTGAATTTATTTTCAGATGTGGAGAAGCCAAGAGGCATCGTATGAATCGAGAAGTGACGGAGACCGTATTTTCTTCCGAAGTTCACTCAGTTCGTCGGAATCCCACCAAATCCATCCTGGATTACGACTCTCCTAAGAACAATCGCATCATTAATTATGACTCAATTTTAAATAGCAATAATGTAGAGTATGGTGTGCCGAAAAGTATTACCGATCTCGACTATGGACTACCGAAAAATTGTGTAGACTATCAGTCGAATCACACGACTCCTGCGAGAAGCATGGCGATTGTTAGTGATGGAGAGGTTGTTGTCTTTGATGATATTGATGACAACTGGCAAGGACTCAGATTAGATTTAGGATCGAGCAATACAAGTCAGATCAATACGAGTTTGGATTTGGGGGCTGATGAGACTCACCGAGGGAGAATTCCTCCAGAACCTCCTAGTTCTAGTGTCGGTAGTAGTCCCAGTCCGACTCAAACCTATCATCATAATTCATCCGATTTTTTTAAGGTAATAAGTTCAGTTTTTCTTATCCAATATCGGTCCGATTTCAGGATGCAGAAAAACCTAGAATTGTTAGGGAATTTTTATATACCTGAAAAAACGTGAAAATGTCAGGGAATTTTGTTGAGAGCGTGCCTAATTTTTTTTTTATTGCAATATTAAATTGAAGAACAATGAGTCTTCATGGTGGCCTCTAGACCGGGAAACCGGGAATTTTACTAGTTTTTAGAAAAAAAATATCCTTATAACTTTGATTTTAACCGTTTTTTTAATAATTAGTTTAATTGTGATCTTTTTCAATCATGATATCATTCAGTTTAGTATCCGTCATTCGAAAATCTTTCAGTTTAGAAATTTTTAACCGTACGTTTGAATTTAAAGAATCTTAAAATGCAGTTTTAAAGACTTAAACAATTAAAAATTAAAAGCGTTTAACATCGAAAATTTTTGATAAAAAACACTTTTACTTTATCAACTGTAAATATTATTTAATTAATGATGCTTTAAATTAAATTCAAATTTAAGATTTGAAAAGTAAATAATAATTGATTACACCAGACGATTCGGAATCAGTTCACAAATATAGAATGTCCAGATTTTAACGTTAAAAATTAAACTGTTTCAATTGGAAAGTCTTATTAGGCAAACGAACGTAAACGCCCTATTGGAAATTTATAATCTATTTTTAATTTTAATATAACTTCAAAATGATATATTTATAATTAGAGGCTTTTATTACATTTTAAATATAATTTCACTCTAAAATATTCCGTTTTTAAAACATGTAATTTAAAATTTTTTTAATTCAAAAAAGAGCAGTTATTTAATGTTTAGAAATATCTGACTTTTGATTTAAAATCAGTAATTATAAATTATGTATTAAAAACTAAACAAAACAACAAATTTAGAACTTTGTCATTTTAATTGTTCTATTTAACCAAATCTAATTTATAAGTCAAGCTGTTGAATTACGATGTTTAAATAACGATATTGACCATCTATTATTCTTAGAAAAAATTCGACTTAGTTGAAAAGTTATTTAGAAAATTTGAAATGGTTTCAAATAATTTAAACGACGTGTCTGCGTGTACCGACAAAATCGGACTGTTCGCACCAAAATTTTGGTACATACAGGCCACGACCTAATTCAAAACAAAATATAGATTTTGAAGAAAAATTAAGAAGCTTTCTAAGAATTTGTACAGGCTTCAAAGGCACAAAAAAACATTTCCTAGGAAAATCGGAAATTATTTTTTTACTTTAATAAAATAATTTTACGAGAATATTTAAAAAGATTCAAATTTTTTTTAAATAAATGTGGAAGATTTTTAAAAAATTTCTTTCATTTAGCAGAATTAAAAAACAATGTTTTCGAAGCATTTTAAGGATTTTTAAACTATTTAAAATTAAATTAATTTAACTTTTAATTAAAATGGGGAATTTTTAAGTTTTTGCAAATTTATAATTGAAACTGGAACCTATCCAGAATAATAATAATTGTGACTTGGAAGCGGGAATCTTCAAATTTTACAAAATTCCGAGCTAAAACTGGAAATTTTCGAAAAGAAACAAAATTCTGAATTGAAACAGGAAATATTTCTTGAAACAGGTAATTTAAATAAATTCTAAGCTGGAACAGGGAATTTTTTTAAAGAATGAATTTTAATTATGAGTTGAAACGGGATATTTTCGAAAAAAAAATGAAAATTATGATTTGAAACAGGAAATTTTAAAGAAAAATTCGAATTCTTAGTTGAAACGGAGGATTTTCGCAAAGTATTAAAATCCCCAAATTGAACAAGGAATTTTCAACCAATTTTGAGTTTGTGTTGAAGCGAGGTATTTAAAAAAATTTTAGTTATGAATTGGAACAAGGAAATTTACAAAAAGAATCTAATTCTTACAATGGGTTCACATGGTCACTTTTCGTAAAGTATTAAGATTCTGGATTTGAACATGGATCTTTTTGAAAAAAACTAAAATATCGGATTTAAACAGATAAATTTTCAATTCTTAACCAATTCTGTGGATTTATATTTTTGGAACTAAATCTGAATCTTTGAATCGTACAATTTATAAAAGTTAAAAATTTTTAATATGGCAGTTCAACAACATTTAATTTAAAATTGTTCATTTAAAAAGTGTCAGTAGCTTCCATTTAAGACATGTAATATATTGAGCATTTGAATACAGAATTGTTAACTGAAACATCTTAATTTTAAAAGTTTAAGTTTTAAGATTTTCACTTTGAGTTTTTCCATTTGCAGTTCAGTTTTTGTTTAAACAATTTCATTACTTATTCATAAATGTATTTATAAAATCATTTTTGGAATGGCTGAAAAAATACAACTTTTTTGCGTCTTGCACTTTTTTCGTAGTACGAACCGTTTGTCATGTACAGCCTTAAAAACATATGATTCTTTAAGAAAATTGCGATATGTAAAGAGTTTTACCTCAGAATTTATTGCTCAGAATAATTCAAAACTTGTACACTATTGCTATTTTTAGGAGGAAATCCTTTAGACTCTTCGTTTATTAATAAACAATCATCCAGATCAACCAGTGTCATAATATTGCTTCAAATTGTTGCGAAACCTTTACCTAGCAATAATATCATAATTTATTTTTCATAATTTCTTTTGCCAAATTTTTTATAACAATTGTTATAAATAATGACCCTCAGTAACCAGAATTGACTTACATTTTTTTGTTAATCCCTGACAGATGATTAAACTTTTCACTCTCGTGATATTTTCTCGTACGAAAAGCCATTATTTATTCACGGCCTTATAAATAATGTATTTTTTATAAATATGCGCTCCCTTAAAAGCCAGAATTTTTAAGTTTTCAACAATTACCTTTTTTTATATCGTTAATTTTAGCGTACAAATATTATTATTTTGGGTAGCATTTTCGATGTCTGTCCCTTTTTTATTATAACTATTGTTCTTAACATAGGTTAATAAAATAATCCAGAAAAAATCGATTTTCTTAATTAGATAATCGATTTCTTAATCGATAATTCTTAATTATATTTTCTTAATTTTCTTAATATATATATTTGTAAATAAATAATGAAATTGTCTTTTTTCGACCTTTTGAAAAAGAGTAATCTCGGGAACCGGATTATGAACTATTTTGTTGCAAATTCTTCTTTTCGTTTAAAATCAATTTTTTTAACTGAAAATGCATGTATTTTGTTAAAAATTAGTTCTTTTGGTTGAATGCCATTGCTTTTTTATTAAAAATTTTAATATTTCTTGGTCCATAGATCAACTAATACATTTTTCCGAATTCGTCTTTTTTTAATTGCTTAATTGAGAGATACTCTTTTATTAATAAATTTATTTATTTTTGTTAACAATTTTGTTTGCTGTTAAAAATTAATTTTTTCACTGAAAATATAACTATTTAATAAAAAATGAATCTTTTTGTTGGAAATTAAATGATTCTAGTTGAAGATTCATCATTTTAGTCAAAATTCATGTTTTTTTTTTCTCAAATTCAACTATTCTAGTTGAATATTCATCATTTTAGTTAAAAATTCATCACGTTTATCGATAATGTTGTATTTCTTTGAAAATTAATTTCGTTTATGTTGAAAATTAGTTGTTTTTGACCGAAAAATGCAACTATTCAAATTGAAAATTATATCCGTTTATTTGAAAATTAATTTCTTTGGTTAAACATTAATTTTTAACTGAAAATTTAACGGCTCTATTGCTGATTGACAATTTTTGTTTTTAATTCGAAATTCATGTATTTTCTATAAAATTTTCCTTCTTCGGTATTTATTAATCTTCTTTTTTGAAAATTCATTTGTTTAGTTAAAAAATAACTATTCCATTCTTTTTTTTATGTTATGGTTTTGACTAGATAAAATGTATTAAATAATTTGTTTGGAAATTCATTTGTTTGCTTCAATATTCAAGTATTGCAATTGAATATTCATAATTCGGTTGAAAATTGATCTTTTTGGTTAAAAATAAAACTACTTGGTTAAAAGTTAAATTAAATTTGCTTTCAAAATAAATCTGTTTTTTTTGTGTGTAAAAAATTCATTTTTTAAACTGGATATTCAACTAATTTACTTTTTATTGAAAATTGATATTTTTTAGTTCAAAAATCAGCTGTTTGTTTGAACATTGATATTTTTCAGTTGAAACTTCAACTGTTTGATTGAGAAGTAAAGATTTTTTTAAATCGTCCTTTTGATCGAAAAGTAATCTTTTTCTTTGAAAATTCAACTATTTGGTTAAAAATTTATTTGTCTTTTTGAAAATTGAAATTTCTAGTCGAAAAGTTATGGATTTTACTCGTTCTAAATTGAATTTAATATAGTGCTCACATAATTTTACCTACATATGAACTGCATTTTTAATATAAGTAGATAAAATAAAAATTTGTTTCAATCATGATTCAAATTCATGGACTTTAGAAACAAATTCAAGAATTGATTAGTTTTGTTTTTAGTATTATTTAATTATTTAAATAATCTATCGTGGTAAAATATTTAAGAATATCATCTAATATTAATTAAATTACTAGAAACTAAACAAAAACGATTCATTTACGGCGATGTGAAAAATTCCGACAACAAATAAAATTGGTTCCAAGAGCAATTTTTATTTGTTTAAAATTGTTCTTATAATGCAGAATACTTTCTATTTTTCAAAATACCATAATTATTAATCGTTAAATTGTGATAAATTTAACTATTATTAAATATTAATTTCTTTCACAAATTTGTCATTTCGTCCTTACTATAATGAACACTTTTAATATAAATTTTAAACTACAATCTATAATGTTCATTAACTCAAGTTGAAAATAGGCACTGACACTATTATTACGGAATTTCCCGTAATACTAGCCCTGCAACAAATGGTTGAAAGTTAATTATTTTTAATTTAAAAGTCCACCATTATATTTTTGGTCCACAATTCATCTCTTTTGGTTGATAATTTTACTATTTGGTTGCAAATTTAATTATTTTGTTGAACATTCGTCTTTATGATTAGAAAAATTTTCTTTTGGTTGAAAAGTCGTATTTTTTGGTAAAAATTCATCTTTCTTGGTTTAAAATTCAAGTTTTGTTCTTGAATCTGTGCAATTTGGTAACCCACATTATTATTAACATTTTTTTTTAATCAACCCTCTTTTTTAATCATTCCCTATTTTGATAGAATTTTAGGCTGTGAAGTCTAAAACCACTTTTACAATAATTTATAATATAAATTTTACCTTAGAGTTCTTAAATGTTTAATTCAAAATTCAACCCGGAAAAATGAAATAAGTGATGTTTGCAATTTTTTTAATATTTTGAAATCTTTGAAGTTGTTAAACAATTTATGTGAAATTGTAAATATATATTTTTTTTAATCAAAGATAGAAATATTTGCGTTTTAAAATTAAAAAAAATAAAAACATTAATCATGATTTGGAACAGGGAATTTTTGAAAAGATATCTGTAATTTTGAATTTGAAAAGGGAATTTTCTAAAAGAATCATTATCACTGACTTTTAACAGGATTTTTTTAAATGATGATGATTTTGAGGTGTTACAGGGAATTTTTTGAAAGAAAATTATAATTCTGAGTTATACACTCAATTTTAAAGAAAAATCATAATTTTCTTGGGAACAGGAAATTATTCGAAGCAGTTATATTCAATTCTGACTTTGATCACAGAATTTTCGAAAATAAATTACAATTGCGATCTGAAACAAGGAATTGTCCAAAAGAATTATATTTCTGACTTGGAAGAGAACATTTTTAAAAAGAGCTATAATTTTGACTTGGAACGGTGATATTTCTAGATGAATTGCCGATAAATTGTAAAACATGAGTAAAAATTGAGCGGGAGAAAATTGGGAATTTAAAATAATCAGTCTGGTAGACACTCTGATAAGAATCTAGTTTCAAATAAAGTCAAGAATATCTAGAAAATTCAGGGAATTCATAAGATTGGCAACTCAGAAATGCTTAATTTAGGCGCTTAGATTCCCCAGCAATGAGGAGCTTCTAAACCTGGTCACGTTCTGAATGCCTTGGTATAAAGTTTCCTTGTAAAAATACCCGCATACCTTTTTATTAAACATAGAGCGTTTTGTAAATGTTGCAGTGAGTTCCTAATCCACCCTGAAACCTTCATCAATAATGATAATCCTCAATTTTAGTAACGCAATTTGATCTTGATAGAAATTAATGAATTATAAATTAATGAGTCCTCTACAACTATGTACAGTCTGTATTAATTTTGCAGGTCGTCACGCCAGTGAGCGATTGCGAAGCTCATTCACCTTCGCCTGAACGCAATCACAAAGTGACAAGAATTATTGGAGAAATACCCATTGCACAATATTCCGGAAGTCCGCGCCGTTATGGAGTTCGTGAAAATTCCCGATTACCGACTTTGCTGTCGTCGCCATCTGTTTATATGACGCCAAGGCCAGGATTCCCACAAAGAATACTACCAACCACGCCCAATCAGAAAGAGGTAACTAGTCGTTTTTTTTTTAATAATACATTATATGGGTGGCCACTGATCGCTGATTTTTGGCACCGAAAAAATGCCGGGAATCATTTTGAAAACTGGAATTTCTTCAGATTTGTTTTCACTTTCGCAATAAATATCGTCTTGTTTTTCAATACAACATGTTTTTGGCATTGTGCTCAGTGTCAATGTCAAACATAATCTCCGTTAAAATATCAAAGATTATTTTATATTTAAGATTTCAAAGGTAATGTTTTGTTCGAATATAAAGGTTCTTTTTATGCTGTCAGGGGAATTTACTTCTGGTCGCAATAAAATTTAAGTTTTCATTATTTTAATTATGGTTGTCAATTTAGAAACGTGATTTATACTTTATCTACAGTCGCGGGGCTTTATTATTATGTTTTTAAATTTTTTTATTTCAATTTATCAAGTTACGGATTTACAAACTTTTTACTGTTTACGGATCTTAAATTTTTCAGATTATATCAGTTTACTCTAATTAAATTATAATTAATTATTTTTCAAGAGTACTTATTTTTGTTGGCATTAGTTATTAGTTGTTCTAATGCATCCAAAAAGTTTGTATCACATTAAAAAAAATTAAGAATATACTTTAAGGAACTTTTTAAAAGAATTATAAATCGAATTCAGAAGAAAGAAGTTCAAAAAATCCCTGTTTCAAGTCAGAATTCGTCACAATTTAAAAGTTCCCTCTTCCAAATGAAAAAAAAAAATAATAGAAAGTACTTTAAGTATTTTTTAGAGTAGAAGTAGTATTTCAGAGAGGAATTATTTCTGAATTAAAATATCAAATTTTGTTTCATTCTTCGTTGCGAATTTAACTTTTTTTAGTTAAAAATTCAACTACTTGCGCTTGAAATTTAAAAATCTGGTTAAACATTATTTTTCTTTGTTTGATGATTCATCATTTTAATTCAAAATTCATCTTTTTTTGAAAATGTAACTGCTTTGTTGAAAATCATTTTTTTTTATTAAAAATTTAAATATATCAGTAGACAATTGAACTGTTTTGCTGAAAATTCATTTTTTTATTAAGAATTATATTTTGAACGTATAATTTATATTTTTATTATATTTAATCTTTATGATTAAAATCTTAACTTTTTGGTAGATATAATATTCACCTATTCCAGCTGAGGATTCATCATTTTAGTTGAAAATTCATCAGTTTCGGTAAAAATTAATTTCTCCAACTGAAAATTTAAGTGTTTAATTTTTATTCATAAATGATTTTTTTAGTTGAAAAAAAATTTTTGACTGAAAATGTGTCTTTTTTAATCGAAAATTCAACTATTTCGTTGAAAATTCGCATATTTGTTTAAAAACTCGATTTTTTTGCAGAAAATTATATTTTGCTTTTGAAGTTAATCTTGTTAAAAAATGTTTCTTTTCGGTTAAAAATTCAAGTATTCCTGTTAAATATTTACCATTTTAGTTGGAAATTCATCTTTTAGATTGTCTTTTTTTGCCGAAAATTGAAGTGTTTTGTTGTAACAATGTAGTAAAAATTAATTTTTTTTGTTCTAAATTCAACTATTTCAGTTGATAGCATCAGTTAGATTGAATTAATATTTTTAACTAAAAATGTAAACTATTCATTTTCGGTTGAAAAATCTTTTTTCTTATCTCAAAATTTAACTATTTGGTTGAATATTCTTCTTCTTTAATTGAAAATTCAAGTATTTCGTAAAAAATTCATGTATGTTGTTCAACATTTTTGTTTTGAAAATTCATCTCGTTTGTTGAAAACTCAAGTATTCCAATTAAATATTCATCATTTTAGTTGAAAACTCATCTTTTTAGTTTAAAATTCAACTATTCCAGTCAAAGATTCATAATTTTATTTAAAAAATAATTTATTTTGATGTTGTGTTAAAGGATGTTTAAAATAAACGCCATGAATTAAGTAACCTGGATTTATATAATTAATTGGTAATAAATTCATGATAAAGTTATAATTTAGGGATACTCTGAATATTTAAAAAATATTTTGACAAAAGCGTTTTTACGCAAAATTTTCATTGCAAATCATGAAATTATAGACTGTCAACTCTTTCCCTTATACCCCTATTCACTCCTTTTTTAAAAAGAATTCCTCGAAAATCCTAGTTTCAAGAAACTTCTTTTTTTTCACGTTTTTTCACTTAAATGCGAATCGGCTTACTAAAACATAATAAGAAAATACAACTATTTTGGATGAAATTTAATTTTTTATGAATTTAAAAGTCATCTATTATAGTTTTGGTTCAGAACTCATCTCGATTGGTTAAAAATTCGAATATTTGATTGAATATTAATTATTTTGTTTAAAATTAATCTTAAGAAATGTTTACTGTTTTGTTGAACATTTGTCCTTATGGATAGAAAATTTATTTTTTGATAGGAAAGTCGTATTTTATGGTTGGAAATTCATAATCCATAGTTTTAAGTTAGTTTCTTTTAATTGAGATGTCTACTGTTATATTTTTATTCCGGAATTCAATTATTTTGGTTAAAATTCGGCTTTTGGTTAAAAATGTAATTTTTCTGATGACAATTCAACTATTTTCTTAAAAAATAATCTTTTTACTTGAAAATTAATTCTTTTTATTTGAATAATCTGGTATTATATTCGTGGTTCAGAATTTCTCTCCTTGGTTATAATTTCTACTATTTGGTGGAAAATTTTGATATTTTATTTAAAAGTTTTTTTCTTTGAAAGTTCAACTATTTTGCTGAATTGTCGTCTTTTCGAATAGAAAATTGATCATTTTTGGTTGATAGTTTATCCTTTTTAATCAAAAAGTCTATTGTTTGGTGGAAATTTTCATTATTTATTGAAAACACAACTATTTGGTTAGTCATATTTTTTGGCCGAAGATTCAACTATTTTCTTGAACATTCGTCTTTTTAGATAGAAAGTATGTTCTTTTTTATTAAAAATTCATTTTTTGGTAGAAATGAAATCTATTTTGGTCGAAAATTCAACTGTTTTATTGAAAATTTAATTATCTTGTTGAAAATTCCACTGATTTCTTAAAAAGTAATCTTTTTTGATAGAAGTTAATTATTTTTATTTAAAAGTCCATTACTATATTTTTTGGTCAGAATTCATCTATTTTCTTTAAAAATTCTATTATTTAGTTAAAAATATTATTTGATTATTTATAAGTGATTTTTTTGATGAAAACTTCAACTGTTTTGTTGAACATTCATAATTTTAGATAGAAAATTTAGTTTTTGGTAGAAAAGTAATATTTTTTGTGAAAAATTTATCTTTGATGATTGAAAGTTGATTCATTTTAATCGAGAAGTCTACTATTACGTTTTTGGTTCAGAATTTATCTCTTTAAAAATTCTACTATTTGATTGAAAATTCAACTATTTCGTTGAAAATTTCACTGTTTTTGGTTGAAGTTTAATATTTTTGTTAAAAAAATCGATCATTTGGTTGAAGATTCATCTTTGAACGTTGAAAATTAAATTTTTTGGTTACAAATTCAACTTCTTTGTTGAAAAATCGACTCTTTTGCTTAAAGATTTAATTATTTGTTTTTAAATGTATCATTCTTAATTAAAAACTCACCTTTGTATTTTAAAATTCAAATATTGGGTTAAAAATTCAATTTTGTTGCTAAAAATTGTTCTTATTTGCTTCAAATTTGAATTATTTGATTGTAAATTCACCTTGCATTGTTAAAAAGTCATATTTATATTCGAAAATTTAACTTTTTGAAGAAAATTCGTTTCTTGATTAAAAGTTAAACTATTTAGTTGTAAAATCATCTTTCTTTATTAAAAATTTAATTTTTCTAAATTAATCTTTTCGAATTTAGAACTAAAATATTTTCTAAAACATTCAACTTTTTAGCTAGAAAACTCAACTATTTTGTTGAAAAGTTATTTTTTGTTTTTGAAAATTCCACTATTTTGTTGATAATGCAATACATTCCGACTTGAAATCTTAGGAATATGATGTCTGCGTTAATATTATTTAAAAGAGTTTATTCACCTATTATTTTCCTATTTTACTAAAAATTACCTTATTTCTTTTGTCTTGAGAGAATTTTACAGGGTGAAGTCTGAAATTACTTTTACAATCATTTAAATTATATATTTTAGCTTGGAGTTCTAAAATGTTTAATTCTTTTCAAAATTTTAATTATTATTATAAACGCTACCAGGTCAACCAGAAAAAATGTAATTTGTGACCGTGAAATCTGGGAAATAACCTGGATCTTTATTTGAAGTTTAAGTACCCCTCCGGATTATTTTTAATTAATTAGTTCTCAAAAAGTGAATAATAAAGACATCTTTATTATTTTTACTATTATTTTTCAGAAGGAAGACAATTTTACTGAAATCGTTGTAGAAGATTCTGTGATAGAGCCGACTGTTACGCATTCGGAGGATCAAATTATGACTAATTCTTCACCGCCTTTAGAGAAAGCTGAAGAAGAGGATCAAGAGGATTCTTTGAAAAACTCGGTTTTGCCGAGTGAAAATATAAGTAGTCTCGTGTCCCCTGGAGGTAGCACTTTCGATTATTTGTATGAATTTTCGGAAACTCGGAAGGTCCTAGAGGAATTCTTCAAGTGTCCAGCACCTTCGGAAGAGAAAGAGAATAACACGGATTCCTTTGCTTTCCAAGTAGGTTCTCCTAGAAAACCTGGAATTATCTGGGAAATTTTATATACCTGGAAAAACTTGGCAATGTCAGGGAAAATTTTTTTCAAGTCCAGGAAATTTTTGCGCTAGTGTGTTTAATTTTTTTGTTTAAATTCAATTTAAATATTAAATAAGAATAATTTTTATTTGTAAACGTAGCTTTGTATCACTGTATTGAACTATTTTGCTATTTTACAGAAAAATCTTTCATAGTTAAACAGACGAATTATGTTGAAAAGTCATATGTTTTGGTTAGATTAACCATTTTAGTTAGAAATTCATCAGTTTGGTTGGAAATAATTTTTTTTTTTCAACTGAAAAAATATCTATTTCATTTCTGGTAGAAAATTTATCTTCCTGTTTGAAAATTCATCTTTTACGTTGAAAATTTAAATATTTCATTTAAACATTCATTATTGTAATTTAAATCTTTATCTTTTGTTGTTGAAAATTCGATTATTTCAGTTGAAAATTGATAACTCTGTTTAAAAATGTAACTTTTTCTTTAAATTAGTTTTTTTGTTTGAAAATTTTTTTTTACTGGAAAATGGATCCATTTTCCATTAAACATTCTATCATTTGATTTGAAAATCCATTTCTTTGGTTGTACATAAATTTGGTTAACGCCTGTTTGGTAGAAATTAATCTTCTTGTTTAAAAATACATCTTTTTGGTTAAAAATTTATCTTTTTCGTTGAAAGTTAAAGTATTCCAGTTAACTCTTTATCATTTTATTAAAAAATCGATCTCTTTGGTTTAAAATAAAACTACTTTGTTGAAAGTTAAACTCGTTTGTTAAAAATTCGTGTTTTTGGTTTAAAATTTATCTATTGCAGTTGAAGGTTCGCCATTTTAATAGAAAATTCATTGCTTTCGTTTTAACTTTGTTTGTTTGTTTTTTTTTTTTGCAGAAAATTTGACCAATCCATTTTTGGTTAAAAACTTATCTTTTTCAGTTCAAAATTCAATGTATTGTTTGAAAATTGATCTTACTTAAGTGAGGTTCTACTATTTAGTACTTAATAGACAAATTCAAGAAATATTTAATTAATAAATCGACGATGCAAATATATTTAAGAATATCTTGTAAAATAAGTTTTCAAAGCTTTCTAAATTAAACTTAGTAATTTAATCCTTAGAAACTGTGAAAAACATTATTTATAATAAACTAGCAAAACTGTATACATATTTTGAGTTTGCTATTTTAAATAATGCAAATAATTTAAATGAGTCCGTACTGTAAAAGATTATAACTGAAAAAACTTGAAATACCTGGAAACAGATGGAATTTTCAGGAAATTTTCTTCCAGGATTTGATTGGATACCCTGTAATAAAAATAAATGGTATATTTGTCCAATTTGAGAAAACTTACACATTCAAGGAACTTTTTTTACATTTAGAACTAAAAAATATTTTGAATTAGTGAAAAATAATTTTTAATGTTTAAACTTATTCATATCATTTGAATTTTATTTGAATTAAAATTGTCACGTCTGTGAATTGTGAAACGATTTTATTTATTAATAAATCAAATTGGAAAAGGAACGAATATGAACAAATAATTTATACAAATGAGAAAATTCTAGCATTGTAAGTAATTCAAAATGAAAGTTTTCGTTTTTGAAAGATGTTCCAATAATTGTTTGTTTTTTGTTTGTTTAAAAATGCTTCCATAAAGAGAAATTTACTTTTTTCAACAATTATCTGCCTTTAACCGGAGAATCTTTTAAAATTCGTGTAAATCTGTAGAGTTTCCAACTGTAAATTTGAAAGCCCTTAAACTTGAAAAAAAGTCCAATCATTTATCATATTTTCTGCTTTCCGTAAATGCCACCTATTTGTAATAATTTTATATATTTTATGAATTAAAAAGTGTGAGGATTCTTATTAAAAAACGTTTAGAATCGTTAATATTGACATATGTTTATATAATTTTTTAGGATCTCGATTACGAGCTTCGAAGACAAGGCGGTAGTTCCTATGTCGGTCAACGATTAGCAAGTGGTCTGCCAGATGAAGTTTTGGTCCATGAATCTCCCAAAAAGCAGAAACCCGACTATTCTCACTCGGTAAATTAAAATCCAAAGTATTCACCTTTCAGACTTAAATTGTCACTTTTAATTTTTGAAATTCATGGTGTCTGCCCTATCTGGAAGACCCAAAAAACCTGGGATTTCCAGGGAATTTATATACATCTGGAAAACCTGGAAATGCCTGGGGATTTTTGTTTAATTCAGGGAATTTTTTCGCGATCGTGCCTATTTAAAATAAAAATTGCAATATCAAATTGAATCACTGTTACTCTTCATTTATACGATTAGCTTTATATTACTTATTGAACTATTTTGTTCAAAAATCGTTTTTTTTTATTTTGCTTAAAAATTAAAATATTTTTTGGTTGAAATATCAATCAATACATTTTTCGTTCAGAATTCGTCTTTTTTAATAAAAATTTAATTTTTGTTCTAAAAGTTGAACTATTGAATTAAAAATTAATTAATTAATTTCAAATATTCCAGTGATTTAAAACGAATACAAAAGAGTTAGAGAAGATTTAACAATTTCTTTAAATAACTCATAAGAATTATAAAAGATTTCAAGAATTTCAAAGAGTTTAAGCGATTTCAAAAGATTTCAACACATTTGAGAAGATTTCAAAATACCTCAGTGATTTTAAACAGACTCAAAAGATTTCGCAAACAAAGATCAAAGAAAGAGTTCACAACGATTTCAAAGATTTTACAAAAGCTTTGAAAAATGCCAAACAATTTCTCAAAAACGTTACCGAAATTTCAAGCTTTCACTAAGGCTTGTAACACTTCACAAAGATTTCAAAATATTTCAATGATTTCAAAGACATTACAAAGATTTAAGAATATTCCTAAAGATTTCACAAAGACGACTCATGTTCGAAAAAAATAAGAATTTGTTTATTTACGATTCCGCTTTCTTTAGAAATTTTGGGCCAATAAAAATGAAATGGCTCATTTTTTACATGTCTGACAAACGTTTATTTCATTATTTGATGTAAAAAAGGTGAAATGGAAAATTTTAATTTGTTGACCCTGATTAAAAAAAAAAGTCCTATTGACTTAATAGTTAAATATCATTACCCAAATTTCCAGACTATCGAACATGAGAACAACTTTCTGGACCTGTCGGTGGGAACCGGGAGTAGCGAAGATCTTGGCGAAACGGAGGTGGGTTTGCAAGTCGGTCATTCTCGAAACTTCACCCTCAGTCCAGAAACCACCGATTGTGATAGCAACTGCGGTGATCTGGATAGCGAAATGTCCCTGATGCTGATGGAGAACGAACTTCTCCCTGCGAGTGGTTTACTCGGATCCGTTGGAGATTTGGGAAATAATTCGGATTCCCTCAGGATATATACGAGCATGCCAGTTCTCGAAGATGGTTTGTCAAGTGGACATGCGAGCGACACGGACAACAACAATCCGACAGTGATGCTGATGAAGCGGCAAATAAACGAGATAGAAAAAGAAATAATCCAAAGAACCCGAAACGACATGCTAGGAACCGAAAATGAATCTGGAAAGGACGTTAGTTTAAATGTAACTAAAGATATTTTGCACACGCTTAAAACGACCTCTCCCGATTTATTCGTGGCTAAGAAAGAAAATTCCTACGACACCAGCGAATTGCAATTAGATGGATTGGATCCGTTGGTAACTCCTCCGCCACCTGCGCCACAGGGAAGACAGAGCGTTAATTTGGAAATTGGAGGCGAAGTGGAAGCTGCGATCAAAGATATTAGAATGGCTTTGCAGAGAACGAAAACTCTACCTGCGAAATCTCCTTCGGAAGATCCTCCGGAACCGAGTGTCAGCCCTATTTGGATTCCGAGGTAAGTTCTTCTGCTTTCTTTAGAGTATTCCAAAACACGTGATGATATGTGTTCTTGGAGAAGGAGAAAAGTCCAGGGCTCGGACTCACTTTAGAGATAAAACATAGTTTCACCATTGGCATGGCATTTTTTGAATAATAAACTTATGTGTGGGTGATTCTCTATGGGGGCGTTTACCACTCATCAGAGTGCGCGACCTGTTCGGGTCCGAGTTCTTCGAAAATTCAAATTTAATATATGAAGAATAGCTTTTTTACATTTTCATCATTTATGATTGAGAAAGTATTAGAATTGTCGGAAATTTGACATCACACTTTTTCAACGGATCTCCACGTTTCGAGTCCCCCTGAATCCGAAAATCAGGTTTTCACGATGGCGTCTGTCTGTCTGTCCGCCCGTCCGTGCCGGCTGTCCATCCATAAACGCGATAACTCTCGAAGAAATTAACGAATCAAATTCATCTTTGGCACACTTTTTTTAGGTCCTAAAAGAAAGGACGAGTTCGTGAACCAGCCATTTTTGATAAAAATTCAAAAAGTGAGCGCATTTTGAAAATTTTTTAGAACACTTTTCAGAATTTAAACATTCTATGTACAGATATTTATAGTATCAAAAAGAACAAACAATTAATCCTTATGACTTTTTTCGATAAAAAGAAAATTCTCAGAGTTATAGCGTTTTCAAAATTTTTTTAATGAACCAAAAATCAAAATTTGAAGCCGAAAAACGCACGATATGAAAAAAAGTCAAGAGAATAAAAACATTTCTTTTTGAAAGTCCTACAAGATTATCATAACCAATTTTTGGATTTTCTTCAAAAATCGAAAATTCAAATTTTGATTGCACAAAAAATAATGGAAAATAAAAAATTCTATTTTGTGGACAAAATATGTAGAATACGAAAAAAGATGAATTAACAAAAATGGTTATCCCAAAAAAGATCTGCAATTTCGTTAAGAATCAATTCTTATACTAATTACTAATAAAATTTCATAGTTCATTTGTAAAATAAATTAAAAGTCACTTTTTCTTGCGTAGTTCTGAATAGAGCTGTTTCGCGATTTTAGACAAAATATTTTTTTAATACATAATTTTAATCCGAACTGAAGTTGCTTTATCAATTTTTTTCTGTTAAATCGTACAACACAGAAAAATTATTAAAAATTGAAGGCGGTAAAATACTTATTCAAATTGGTCTTAATTTATTTATTTTTTTGGTTGAATTTAAATGTTTTTGCTTAAAATTTTATTTGTTGAAATTTCTTCTCTTTGCTTGAAAAATTGTATTTTATTTATTTCTGCTTTATTTTTGTTAAAAATTTGGTTAAAACAATTTTTAGTTGAAATATCAACGATTATATTTTACGCCGTATGTTGAGATTCATCTATTTGGTTTAAAATAAACTATTTCGGTGAAAATCAGTTTTTTTAATTAAAAATTAATTAACTCAAAATTTAATTTGTCCATTTTTTGTTGAAAATTCGCCTCTTCTAACTTATTTTTTTGGCTAAAAAATAATCTTAATGCTCAAAAATTACTGTTGTTAAAAAATGGTATGTTTTATATAAAATGTAAGTATCCTATTTTTTAAAGAATTCATTTCTATGGCTAACAAAAATTTTTTAGTTAAATATTCGTTTTTTTATAGAAAATTCAACTTCTGTGTTGAAAATTCCACTATTCGGTCAAAAAATCATATTTTTGGTTGAAGATTTATCATTTTGATTAAAAATTAATTTCCTTGGCTGAAAATTCGTTTCTTTTTAATTGAAAATTAATTTTTTTGAACTAAAGTTGTAACTATTTTTAGTTGAAAATTAATTAATTTAGCTGAAACCTCGTTTTTTCTGTTTAAAATTTACTTTTCTAACTGAAAATGGAACTAATCTAGTTTTTGTTTGTAAATTTGTCTTTTTTAATGCAAAATTTATATATTTTATAGAAACTGTATCCTTTTTCGCTAAAAAATTCATCTTTTGGACTTATAATTGGATTATTTTGTTGAAAATAAGTTTTGTTGAACATTAATTTAAAAAAATTTTTTTTAGCTTTTTGATATAATTGTTATCTTTTTCGTTAAATAATGTTCTAGTTTGAAGAGAATTTAACTATTCTATTTTCTAAAGAATTCATTTCTACAGATGAAAACATTTTTAGTTCAAAATTGTTTTTTTTTTTTTTTAATAGAAAATTCATCTTTTGGGTTGAAAACTCCACTATTTGGTCAAAATTTATATTTTCAATCGAAGATTCATCATTTTGATTAAAAATTAATTTCCTTGTCTGAAAATTCGTTTCTTTTTAGTTGTAAATTAATTTTTTCAACTGATGATGAAACTATTCCATTTTGGCTATAAAAATGTATATTTTTAGTTGAAAATGAATTTATTTAGCTGAAAACTCGTTTTTTATCTATTTAAAATGTACTTTTCTAACTGAAAATTGAACTACTCTAGTTTTTGTTTGTAAATTTGTCTTTTTTGGATGTGAAAAATGTACATTTGTTTATTATATATTTAAAAAATTAAAAACTCTTCTTGTCTTCAAATTTAACGATTTATAATTCAAGTTCTACAATCTTAAAGAGCTACAATTGAAAATTCTTGAATTTTTAACATATAGAATTGCAAATCATTCTATTTGCGAGAATTATATTTTAAAGGTATGTAATTTTGATTTTTTTTTTAAATACAAAGTTGAATTTTTAAGATTTACAATTGAAAACTTTCAAAATATAATGATTTGCAATTTAAAGTGCCTAAATTTGTAAGCTTTACAATTCATGATTCATTCATTCGGAATTTTATAGTTTAAAATTATGTAATTTTAACATTTTTTTTAACAGGTAGTTTAAATTTGAAGATTATCATTAAAAAATTCTTCCATTTTGAATATTAAAAATTGAAATGATTATTGAAAATGATTATTAATTGAAAAAAGATTCAACATTGAAATTTATTCACATATTGATTCTGTGACATGCGATTACATGACGTAGAATGACAAAAAAAACACTGTCTCTACTTGTTAATACAATTGCATTAAAAAAGTTGAAAAATCAACTATTTGTTTAAAAATGTATTTTTTTGAAAATTAGTCTCTTTTGATTAAAGGTTAAACTATTTGATTGTAACTGCAAATAGTTCGTTAAAAATTAATCATTACTTTCAAATTCAACTATTTGTTTAAAAATTAATGTTTCTTCGTTGAAAAATATGTTTAAAAAATTGTCTTTTTGGTTTAAAAATTAAACTATTTGGTTATAGTTAAACCTTATTGTTTAAAAATTAAAAATTATAATTTTTCTTAATTCAACTATTTGATTAAGAATTCATCTTTCTGGATTGAAAATACCTCGTTTCAGTTTTAAAAGGCAACTATTTTCTACATTATTTTACTTTTTAACTTGAAAACCCAACTTTTTTCTTAAAAATTCATCTTTGGGTTGAATATCCATCTCTTTTGGTTAAACATTCAAGTAATTTGTTGAAAATGCAATATATTTTGACTTGATATCTTCGGAATTTATAGCGTTCCATATTGTATTCAATATTGTGTCTATATTAATTTTATTCAAAAGAATTTATTCCCCTTTTTTCGTGAAAATCCAACCTAATTTCTCCTATATCGAGAGTATTTTGGGCTGTAAGTCTGAATTATTAAAAATTTTGTAATTTTATATTCAAAGTATACAGTCTCAAATTTAAGGTCTTAATTGTTAAATAATTTTAAGTGTCAAATGTTCAAAATTAATGTAAATTATAAACTTCTTTCACTTAAAAATAATCCCGTTTGACAAGTTTAACGGTTCAGAAATAATTATTTTAAACCCAGATTCAGAATCCTTCAAGCTGAATGACTATGGTCAAAAAATGGGTTTACTTTCAATTTTATTTTGATTGCACAAATAATATTTGGACAGAAATCCTGTAATTTTATGCGTATTTTTTGAAGCCTTCTAGTTGATCTGAGGCCTGATAATGGCATGAGTCCGAGCCCTGGAAATCGGTATTTTAAAATCAAATCCAGGGTGACCACAGGACGGGAAATTTTCAATTGGAACAATATTATGAGATTTTGAACATGGGTTTTGGAATACCCACAGATGCGACATATTTTTAATTTACGAGTTCATCTAACTAAGATGTAGTTTGCTCGATGGCAGGCGGAGAGTCTGTACAGAAAGTAATAGCGAGGATTCCGAAGCAAGAAGAGGGATTGATGAAGGAGAACTGGAAGTCGAAGAAGGTGTCGATGAAGAAGAAGCCGATACAGATCTTGAAACGGATAGACTCCTCGGGCAGCAAAGAACTGATGATCAAGGTTTCTACGACGACAAGGTGAGAACCTTGTTATTTTTCTAGAGAGTTAAGACATTCACAGCCCGCAGATTTTTGCATTTACTTGACGCACAAAGATTCTTTCTCGGTGATGGCGCTAGTAATCATCAAAGATTGTCTTCTATTCACCTGTTGGAAATTTGTCACTTATTTTACCTATTTTGGATATTCTTTACTTTATTTTTTAATTGACTAATTAACATTTACTTACAATAATAATTCAAAAAACTTTCAGAGACCGAAACTATTTTAAATCAGAACGCGTTTCATCATAATGTCGAAGAGTCGGTCGCCAACACAAAGCCATCGACCAGTCTTTTTTATCAAACCGAAAAATACATGTTGTTTCATTTCCCTGATTAAAGAATATATTTTGGCGGCCACCGATTGTGACTGTACGCCTGATAGGAAATGATTCAGTGGTATTATTTCGTGTCTAAGGACTATAGTTGAAAGTGCTTGAATATCACATGCATAAAAAGTTTAAAAAACAATTGGTACTGTGATGACTGCACTAGTGTTCCCAATATAATTCTGCCGGTTGAGGATGATCTAAGCTCTTACAATTGCTAAATCAGGGTGTCTAGCGTCATGGAATTTCGTGAAAACCTGGAAAAGTATTTCAACTTTTTCTTAGCCTGGAAAAACTTGAAAAAGTTTTTAAATGTTTCTCATGGTCCTGGAATTTTCATTCCCCTAAAGAAAAAAAATAAGTTTTTCAACTTTTCTGCTGACTGAAAAAAATGCTGAACTGTTTTTTGGTAGGTGAGTGCATATAATAATTCATAAGTCCGTCATTTTTCATTTGATTTCTAATTTTTTTTACTTCAAAAACACGCTTTTTTAACGGTAGGTTGTTCATTTTATTATATTGAAAAATTATGAGAAAAAAAATCGAAAATTTTTCAAAGTTTCTTATTTATTTCCCATTTTTTCTACTTTAACAACAATTTAATGATATTTTTATTTATTTTTTTTCGGTTACTTCCTGCTGACGATTATATATTTAGTTACGAATTTTATTAAAAATTCATTATCTTTGTTTGCAATATATTAGATACTATTACGTTATTCGTTGAATATTTACCTTTCTTTATAGAAAATTAAATTGCATCAGTAAAGGTTCACAGTTTGTTAAAAAATCGTCCTTTTTTAAAAGAGTCATCACTCGTATGTGGGTAAAGGTTGAACTATTTTTTTAAATTTTATTTTGTTTATTTGAAGTTTCATCTGTTTATTTGAAAATTTAACGTATTATTGAAAATCAGTTTTGTTTTTAATTAAAATTGATTTCTTACGTGATAATGTAACTTTTCCATCTTGGG
>NC_046660.1:83002859-83012083 GCF_010883055.1 Belonocnema kinseyi
AAATTTCGTCTTTATTCTTAGAAAACTAATTTGTTTGGTTAAAATTGTCTTATTTTGGATTAAAAGTTCAACACTTTGGATAAAAAATTTTGTTTCTTGACTGATATATCTATATTTATTGAAAATTCGTCTTGATGGTTAAAAAAAATAACTTCTGGTTTGAAAGCATTGAAAGTTGAACTAATTTGTTAAAAATTCATCTTTGTTTTTTGAAGATTTATTATTTTAATTGAAAATTTATCTCTTTGCTTGAAAATGAAATTACTGTATTTGAAATTCGCCTTTTTGGTCGAATTAATATTTCCGGGATCAAAATCCAACTGTTTTGTAGAAAATTCTTCTTTTTATTAGAGAGTTGGTCGTTTTTTAATTACAAATTGTTTTGGTTGAAGATGCACCATTTTAGTTAAAAATTCATCTCTTTGATTAAACGTGTTACCATTTTGTTGAGAATTTTTCTTTTACTGAAAATATATCTTTTTTAGTTGAAAATTCAGCTGTTTATTTGAAAATTGATGTATTTTTTTTAATTCGTCTTTTTGATGGAAATTTTTTTTTTAGCAAAACATTCGTCATTTTGGTTGAGAACTCATATTTGTAGGTTGTAAATTCAACTTCTTATTAAAAAATTCAACTATTTTGTTGAAAATTTAATCATTTTTTTGTAAATTCGTTTTTTTTTGTTGAAATATCAAATATCTAATTTTTTGTTGAGAATTCGTCTTTTTTTAAATTCAACTGTCTGTTTGACAGAAAATTCGTTCCTTTGGATTGAAAATTTGTTGGTTAAAGTTTGTTGACAATTAAAAATTATTTTAAAATTCGACAACTCAGTCGAGTTTCAACCAATTCTATTTTTTAAAAACTCATTACACATGGAAGCGAACGGACTTTGATTATATTAACAGAAAAAAATTAATCGATTAAAAAAAATGGAATTAAATTGTTGTCGAAGTTGAAAAAATGGATACTTCCAAAATATTTCGATGGTAGTATCGTGATTTCTCAACATAATAAAATGAATTAAAACCAAAAAAACGAGTTTTTGACCATAAAATCAGATTTGCCGGTGTATTAGAAATTTTGCATATGACATTTTTTTCATTTCCACTAGACCTACAATTTCTATTATGTACTATGAAAAATATTTTTTCGCTGTAAAAAAGTCCGATACTTTTTTATTTTTAAGAAACGCTAGACACCCTAGATTGATAAATTGTAGTCCATTGATGTGAATATAATATTAATATGCGAAGTGTTTAACGACTAATAATTAATGACTTGGTGTTGCGCAGGGGTGGAGGAAACCTAAGACTAGGACAATGTTACCATCAATGAGTGCAAAAATTACAACTCCAAAGCAAACGCCTCCCAAAACCTTAAGTGTCACTCCTTTAGAACCACTAGCACAATCCGAACCCTTGCCTTCGACGTCAGCCTCCATTTCTCCACCTCCTGTAGTCACTGTTATACAATCGCCACCATCGGAACGCGAAGTAACTTCCCCTACACAACCTTCGTCGAGTCCTCAGAAGACCCCGATCAAAAACTCTCCCTCACCTCCCCAGAGTCACCAGGAATCCAGCAGTAAGGTGAAAAAGGTGCCCCTTCAAATGCTATGCTTGTCTGCCTCTGCCTGCTGCGGCTTGTAGAATAGAGATTAGTCTCGTAGTCTGCAATGCCAAAAAAACGGCTATTGGCTATCTTACACACGCTTATTTCAAATTCCTCCACTATCTGCTTTTTTCGAGTTGCTATTCAGAATTTAGGGCCCGGATCAAATAACCGGGCACTTGATCCAGCCCCTCAATTTTCATTTGATAAAAAGTTTCGAAGTAATATAAGACATTCCTCTCTAAAAGTTCAATCATATCTGATTTAATTTTCTGCTTAAAAAAAAAGAAAAGATTTAGACCTTTTTTTCCTAAAGTTATTACAATGGCCCCCATGATTATTTCCTTTGTCTAATAGGTTCCTCAATTTTCCTAAATTTACTTTTCAAAGCTCTTTTCCTCCCTTATCAGCTTCCCTATATATTTTTTTAATTCCGGTAGAGAATTTAGAGAATGCTTATTTCTTTCATGAAAGTAACAGAAAGGATGGGTGTTCTTTAAATTAAAAGATAGGCTTTGTGCAGAAATACGGAATCACTTAGGAATTTTATTATTAATTCAGGCCTTGTCTTGTAGACGCAGAGAAACATTTCCCGGGATAGGGTTCTATCGAATTTTAATTGTTCTCTCGATTAAAAATGATATTGCTTTTAGATTTAAATCTTTTGGAAATCTTTGTCAGCTTTCGAAATCTTTTGGAATCATTTAAATCATTATGAAACCTTTGTAACCTTTTTGAACAATTTTTAAAATTTATATATATATATATATATATATTAAAATCTTTGTAAAATGTGTGAAATATTTGAAATATTTGGAAGCCTTTGAAATCTTCTTAATCTTTTGGAACATTTTCATGTCTGAAATATTTTAAACCTTTAACATTTTCGAGCATTTTGAAATATTTTTAAATGATTAAAATCTTTTGGAATTTTTTAAATCTTTTGAAACATTCTGAAATCTTTGAAATATTTTGAAATATTTGAAATCTTTGGAATCTTTTTAAATCTTCTGGAACACTTCGAGTTCTTTGTAAGTTCAAAAACATTTTTAAATCTTTGTAAAATAGTTGAAATATTTTAAATATTTTGAAACCTCTTGAAATCCTTTGAATGTTTGTGAAATCTTTGAAATTTTCTTAAATCTTTTGGAACATTTCGAAATCTTTATAACATTTAAAAATATTTGAAATCTTCCAAAATCTTTTAGAAAATTTTGAAATATTCAAATATTTTGTAAATTTGTTAATGTCTTAGATTCTTTGAAATCATTTGAAACAATTAGCAATCTTTTAAATATTTCGAAATCTTTCTGAGATCTTTGAAAACTTCGTAAAACTTTTGAAAGATTTTGAAATCTTTGAAATTTTTGTATCATTTTCAAACATTTAAAATATTTAGAAATATTTTAAATATTTTTGAATCTTTTGAAACATCTTAAAATCTTTCAAATCTTTGCAAAATCTTTAAAATATTAAAAGTCTTCGTGAAATATTTGAAATTTATATATATCATATTTCATATTTCTATCATATTTATATCATATATCGCCTCTTCTGAAATAACAATAATAATAGTAATAATAATAGTAAAAATAAAATCTTAGATGCACTTGGCTGCAACCCAGTCCGTGAATGATGGAGTGAAAACCAGGCTTTGCCCAATATGTCAAATTGAACACACTGCTCTTATTAGATCCCTTGATTGCATTCAAAAAATTTGTCCGTGACTGATAATATATACTGTGTCATACCCGTGCATAATATTTAAAAGAAGTAAAATCCAGCTCTATCCAAAATGCCTTCGACATATTGGGCAGTAGCCACCTTAAGCCTGAAAGATCAATTTTTAAATCTTCAAAATTAAATTTAAATACATTTTGAAATGTTTTAAATATTCAGAAATCTTCCAAGTATTTTAGGGTCGTTTAGAATCTTTGTGAAATCTGAAATCTTCTGAAATATTTTGAAACATTTTGATATTCAGAAATATTTTGAAATCTTTTTAAATCTTTGAAATGTTTTCAAAATCTTTAAAAATCTTGTAAAATCTTTGAAAAGTTTTGAATTCTTTGAAATATTTAAATCTGATGTAAACTCAAAAGTACAGTGATCAACCCCTCAAAATATTTTTAAACTCTAATAAATTCAGTTTCTTAAACTGAAAATTTTAAACTTTCATTGTTATTAACCTTATTTACTAACAAATACAGAATGTCAAGAAAATGTTAAAATTTCTTAGGTTTACCTAAATTAAAGTAAAATCCCCTTAATACTATTTTATTTACTTTTTTGTCTGATAGGAGAAAATAACGGCACATAAACCTTATAATTTTTTTTAAAAGTCTTCTAACAAAGTGTAATATTGAAATTCCGTTCCTAATAAAAGTCTTAAAACAGAATTAGCACTGCTTCGTTTTATGGCTCATACATTGATTAACAAGTTAAATGCTTGTCAGCATCAACAAACACATAATGACAAATGACCCTGGCATTGCCTTCGTTGCGTATAAAGTGCAACACTTTAGTTTACATAACCTGATTAAGAAAATCCTGAAAGACAACATATCTATTAAATTTAGAATTAGGAATCATCGTGGTATCTCTCAAGCTTTTAATTTCTTTAGAAATTTTCTGAAACTTTATTTTTCTTCGTGTTGTACTTGAGAAAGTTAACTAAGTTAAGAAATTTCTATTTCTACAAGGATAGTCTGCAAGGATAGTCTGCGAAGAATGAAAAGTAGAAAAATATTATGATTAATATTACGAAAATCTCGTTAATTAATTTGCATGTACCTCTAGATACCTCGATTGTCCCTAATTTTTTTATCATCAGTTGCATGAATTGTGAGTAACAGTGAAAGGTATTCGTAAATAATTATACCCAGTGCAGTTTTTGCGTACTCATTTATTTAATAATTCTTTTCCTCTATGAGATTTAATTAAAGAAGTAATATTTCATAAAAGAAGTAAAAATACAGATTTCAGGTTTAAAGATACAATCTAATGACTTTTCTTTATTCCTGGACGAATTTTACCACTTTTCTTTGCGATTTTACCATTTCCATGAGTATAGAGTTTTCCATGATTGTATGTTGCACGACTGGATGCATTTTTATATTTTTAAAATGACCCCTCGAGATTATATCCGTGAAAATGTCACTACTTGAATCTAATATTTAAACGTAACAAATTGTAAGTAGCTTTCAATGTGAGTGCTGTTCTTTGGAAGAGCAATTCTCGATTACTTTCACTTTTATCCATTTTGTAAATATGTTTGCAAATTTCACAAATATCACGATGGGTTAGATCCAATTGTAGAAAGCCATTTTTATTAGATTTTTTCATGTAATAACAATCGTCTTGTCTTTTCAGGATAAGGAGGGGAAAAAGAAGAGCAGGAATAAAGAAGGTAATGTAATTTTTGATTCTCCCTAAAAATTAAAATTGACAAGTTCATCATTATTTTCCCTGGAGGATTTTCAAAATTTAGAGACTAGCAATCACAGGAATAAAAAAGAATGAACTAAATTTCGAATCACCTCAAAGGATGAAGCCTCCATTATAAAAATCTTTAAAGCTCAATTTAAAATTTTTCCAACGAGTCGACACTACTATAATCCCAAGACCGTCTTCAATAATTTAATTAATTTAATTTCTATTCAAAGCATGAAAGATTCTCAGGTCCTAAGAATGTCTCTAGAATTTACAAGTATGTTAGTTCTAAAAATGCAAATGATTGTGACCAGTGATGGGTAAGTTTCTTTCTAGAAGTAACTAGTTATATCGTTATAGTTACATCACAAAAATGTAACTAGTCATTGTTTTAAAATTGAACTTTTTCTTTTGTATTTTTGTAAAAAAAATTTTTAAATATCGTTAAATTTTGATCACTTTTCTTGTTCAAATCACTTTTTTAAAAATAAAGTTAATACATATAGCCATTTTTTAAATAAAAATGTTACTTTATTAACTTGTTTCAAAAAGTGAAAACAGAGAGGTCAAGGTTTTCTGAATTTTATTGAATTTTTTAAATACCTTTGAATTCTCGCTGATTTGTTGGAAGTTCCTCAAAAATTCGTTGAATTCAATGGATCCTTTTTAGATTTTCAACTTCTTTAATTTATGCTGAAGATTTTTAAATTTACCTTGAATTCATATGGATTTTCTCTCATTCTCATTCACTACTTCTATCCACTCCCATTTATCTGAATTCAATAATCTTAATTTCATACGAATTTTCTTGTATTCTTCTAAATTCACTGCAATTCCACTGAAATAAATTGAATATTTGAGTTTCTTACGTATTTTTTCAATTCATATGAATTAATTTGGAATTGACCTTGATTTTTTTAGTTTACTTTTAATTTCTTAAAGAATTTCATCAAATTGTTTAAAAATATTTTTGAATTTTTTCAATTCCATTGAAATAAAAAAAGTGCACCCTGAATTTTAATTAATTCCATCGAACTCTGTTCATTTTCCTTACATTTCTGTAAATTCACTTAAATTTTATTTACTTTTCAAGATTAAATTAGTTAAATTTTTTACTAATTAAAATCCGTGACAGAATTCTAGCTATGGATCAGTTAGTTTTTACTGATGAATCAATCAAACTTATATTGATTTATCAATAAAAATAAGTGATTTATAGCAAAAATGCAGTCACGGTGTGTGTTTTGTTTGTTTGTTTTAAAATTCTCCTTATTGATCTGAGATACACTGCCGAGCAAAAGTTTTAGGCCACCTCTTTTTTTACAACTGAATAAATTCTCTTAATTTTAATTATACCAGAGCTAAAAAAAAATTTATTTAAAAGGTTGATTGTTTTCGAAATTCTGTATAAAACAAGACCAGGGTGAAGCTAATTTGTCTAGTTTTTAAGTAGATATTTCTATTTTTTTATTGTATCGCAGCAGCGAAAAAAAGCTTAAAAAATGAGCCCAAGAGAATTGAAAAATGTTGACTATTTCGGAAGTTATTGAAAATTTAAAAAAATTGAAATTTACACTATTTTGCAATATCTACTTAAAAACTAGACAAATTGGCGTTACCCTGTGCTTATTTTATACAGAATTTCGAAAACAATCAACCTTTTAAAGAGAATTTTTTTTAGCTCTGGTATAATTTAAATTAAGAGAATTAATTAAGTCAGAAAAAAGAGGTGGCCTATAACTTTTGCACGGCAGTGTACATGAATATTGATAAAGTCTGTCATAAGTATATTGGTTCCTATATGGAGCGACTTAACCCAATCTTATTTCTATTATGTCTTTGTTCTATTTTTATTATCGGAGTTTGATTTTTTGTTGTTGCTCAGGGAAAAATTCGAAAAAACCTGATATATTGTGTGTTAAAATTTTGCCTTATAATTAACAAATAACCTTAGCAACTTAATAACTATGATGTACAATATTTACAGAATTATATGCTAGTTTATACGTTATGTAGTTCATGCTTTCATGGTCAATTTGTGCGTAAATTATCGAAATAAATATTGCGGTAGCTTATATCTGATATTAAATGGTGTATCGCTGTATTTTATCTTGCGAATATCTAACAATATTTCTAATTGGCTGAGATTTTCATAGAAGTTCTTCGAGAGCCTAAGTATTATCTCCTCAATGGTTGATATTTCTAATGATATAGGTTTCGTAGGTGCCACCCCAAATCATTCTGTATATTATTAGTTTATTGGAAGATAGATGAGGGATTAGATAGATGCATAAACGAAGGTAAGAAGGTTATTGGTAGAGCAGGGCTCCTTATCAGAAGTAAAAATATATAAAATAAAGCTAAAATGGCATTACGTCATTCTATATTTGTATCGACTGTACTATACGGTAGCGAGACATGGACCTATCAAGAAAAAGATAAGAGTAAAATTAATGCAATTGCCATCATATTCTTGCGCATAATATGCGGGAAAACTCTGATGGACAAAGTGAGTAACGAGATAATTCTCAAAGAATGTGGTGCAGAAGAGACGCTAATAGACACATGGGAAAGAAATCTGTTAAGATGGTTCGGGCATGTTGAGAGAATGCCAAATGAACGACTAACGAAATAAGTGCATCAAGGTAAAGTAAATGGCAGTGTGCCCAGAGGCAGACCGCGGAAAGAATGGTTAGAATGTGTGAATAAGACCCTAGTTAGAAGAGACATAAGAAGCCACCGAAACACGAGAGCCTGCATGAAAAAATGCATGGGCGTAAAAGAAGCTAGATAAGTGTGCCAGGAAAGAAAAGTATAGCGGCAAGTATTTAATAAAAAGAGTGTCAGAGTGATTGACGCCTGAAACAAAAGACCTTGGACACTAATGTACCCAAGTGGGAAACCTCACATGACGACTTTTTGAGGATATTCACTGGGGGTGATTGCTAAAGAGATTGATCAGCAACCTGGGTCGGAGCAGTGTTGCGGAACGAACTTGCTATTTAAATAAATAACACGAGAATTCTAGATCAATCTAAAAATTTTATATCCCTTCCTCACATTACTCCTTTCCCCACCGAGTGAGTCACGCCTAACCCGAAAGGGAAATGGCTTAATGGTGTAATAATAATAATAATAATAATAATAATAACAATTTGGCTCTTCCTGCATATGTGGCAATACATACATCCTATTGCTTTGGAGACTTTATTACGGGTCTCATTCATGTGCTTCGTATATTTGAGGGTAAAATCTAATATAACTCCTAGATATTTGACATGTGTTCTTGGACGGATTTCCTGATCATACATATATAGTTTAGGTATCTTTGTATCCCTAGGTTTATGCGAAAATATTTTTAAATCAATCTTGCCCATGTTTATTTCAAGTTTCTACTTGAAAAAATACTGATCTAAATCGTTTATATATCTTCGCAAGTTTTTAATAATTTCCATCTCGTGCTATGATGATGTAAATAGTGCCGTATCATCGGCGAAAATAGCTAACTTGACTAGTGGATTTTATTGGTATATCATTTATATAGTATAGAAATAACACAGTGCCTAGGACAGAACCCTGCGGTGGTCCCACAGTCACTCTTTTCTCACTTGGGCTTTGAATATTAGCTTCTACTATGAAGGACCTATCGCTGAGATAACTTAAAATTAGTTTAGCTGGGTAATGACTGATTTTATATTCACTAAGTTTGACTGTTAGCCCTTCATGCCATACAGTGTCAAAGGCTTTTTCCATATCAAGAAGTACAGCAACAGTATTGCGATTGATCTTAAATTGTTTTGCGACATGATCAGCGAGACGTGCTAGTTGCTGTACGGTGTTGTTCTTCGATCTGAACCCAAATTGCTCCGGAATACGTTTTTTTATGGTTTCATGATGTTGTAGTCAGGTTAGAATAATGGACTCTAGGATTTTACTGTGGGTAGAAAGCAGGTTAATTGGCGTGTAGCTTTGGGATAACTTCTTATACGAGGGTAGTTCAATAAGTCCTTAGAATGACCAACAGATGGTGCGCGAATCGCTCCAAATCATCTGTTTTCAGTCAGCACCACTCCCGGATAGATATATGGTGCAGTCACAGTCCACATCTTCTGAGTTTACGTGTTTTTATAACCAATTGAAAAAAAAATTGTTCGTTAAGAAAAATGGAAAAAAACGAG
>NC_046660.1:83012183-83104769 GCF_010883055.1 Belonocnema kinseyi
TATAGAGCTCCAAGGAGATTTTGTTGAAAAATAAAAAAAAATTTACCCAAAAAAAATTGTTTTTATACTTCATTCTAAGGACTTATTGAACTACCCTCGTATTTTCCTACTTCATGGAGTGGTAGAACTTTTGCCTTTTTTCATTCCCTAGGAAAATAGCACCGTTTGAGACATGCATTGATTATATAGATTAAATGCACTATCGCTTTTTTAGGTAGATATTTTACAACAGCATTTCGGATTTCGGTTATTCTCGGGCTTTCTTAGGTCTTGTTTTAACAATGATTTTTTTAACTTTCTTCGGGGTAGCAGAATTTGTGAGTTCGGTTTTGGTTTCTGTATTGTTTATATCATTATATTTATTATTTTTTTCATTCTCCTTGTCTACGTAGTTTCCCGTTAGTTTGTGTATATTTTCAAAGTTATTTGCTATGGCTTCAGCTTTATCTTTGTCGTTAAAGACTATACTGCCGTTTTTTTCTAGAGGTGGTATGAACTTGTTATTTTTGTAAGGTCACCTGCTGCTATTATTTTGCTATTTAGCGAGAAAATGTGCGCTAGTTCTTCTCTATCTACTTTTTTAGGAGCATAAAGTGCGATAATCATTAGGTTATTTTCAAGTTTTATGGCATGGACTTCGTTAGATTTCAGTTCTTTAATATTCATTTCTATGCATGGGATTTGATTTCTCACAAACAAGGAGGCTCCAGAACCTCTTTTGCTCTTTCTGTTCTTTTTGTAACATTTATACCCTGCAGGAGGCTTCTCTCTATCTTTGTTAGTGAACCATGTTTCTCCAACTATGAATATGTGTACATCATATTTTTGGAGGAAAATGGGTAATTCGTGTATTTTATTGTTCAGTCCATGGACATTCCAAAGGACAATATTGAGATTATTATATTTTTACCTAATTTAAATCAACTTCTTGAGCAATTTCCAAATGACTAGTGCCCTATCTATATCTGTTTTGCTGGATTTGAGTCTATCTCTTAGCTTAGTAGCAAATATTATAGTAATTTACTCAGGTCGCATGGGTTGTTCATTTATTTGAAAACATTGAGCACCTCTTGGAGCTGTTCGGGTCCGCTCGCTGATCGCGCGCTGTTAGTAGACTACATGTAGCCCCACGGCTTTTGTGCTAGAATTTTTGGCAGCAGTGTGATATTGTTTTAGCTGGATATTGGGGAGTAGCGGGCACCCCTCGTTTGTGTCTCAACATTGGGAAGTTAGATTTCTTCTTTCCTCTAGCTTTGCAACGTGTTCATGGTACTTGAAGCACAATCTATACCTCGCTGGGTGTGGCCCATTGCGGTTATTGCACTGTGGGTCGGTTCCTTTAGGTTTGTCACAGTTTTCTGTGAGATGGCTTTTTTTTATGCATTTTACACAAGTGGGTTCATGATTGCAGTATTTTGATCCATGTCCAAATTGTTGGCATTTGTGACACACAGTGGATTTTCTCGTGCTCCTGTACTTCTCCCACTTCGCTCTGACAAGTAGTACATATCTGATGTTGTATGCCTCTTTGGGTATGGCCTCCTTTCCCAGAGTAATCAGGAAGAATGTATTTTCTTGAGTATTGTCATTGGTTACTTTCATTTGGATGACCCTAGTGACTTGGAGTTCCTGACTCTGTAGATCAGCTTCAATCTCACTTGTGGTAAAATTAGGAAGTCCATTGAGGACTACGGTGAATGGTCTCTCGTCCCTGGTGATAAACGTATGTTGCTGTATTCCTATTTTTGCTCAGACGTATGGGATTTTGGATCGTTTTGTTTAGACTTTGGATGAATCCACTGATGTCCGGGATTTTCTGGGTGACAATAATTGGAGGTGATCTTCTTCTCTTGTTGATGTTAGTGTTGATGGTTTCTTCTGGGCTCATGATACGATCAGTACCAGGTTGCAGTCAGATGATCGAATCTGCGAATGATCAATGATGTGATCAACTCTAACGATGAATCTGATAAATTATCAATTACCCAATCGACTGCTTTGTGGCTGCGAACGCGCTTCATTGTTGAGAAAACTCTGGGAGTGCGCGCCAGCTGAATTTGGTGAGGTATTCGCGCCCCATTGGCTCCTGAATCGGTGAAGGGAGAGGTTTCTCCCACCACCTAGCAGTGTGGAAAGCGCAATCCAATCCAATCAAATGATTTCTTGATTGGGCGTCGTGCCTGCTCCCTACTTTGCTTCGTCTCCTCATCTCCCAGCGTTACATATGTAATTTGGGCTTATTATGAAATTTGTAATTATTTCTAGATACGATTAAACATAGTTTCTCGAACATATGCAAAAATAAAAACAAGGTAGTCTAAAAACATTTTGTAGGGATTTAAAAATAATACAATTGAAATTTATCATTGTGGAAATGTTAATGTTCTCACTCTCTCTGATTTAAATATTTATTTAAAGTTATTAAAATAATTTAGGGTGGAAAAAATGTTAAAGTCTCAATATTTGTGAACTATTATAACGCGGATTAAAATGATGAACAGTTAATATCACTAGGTGATCTATATAACATAAAAGGAATTCTTAATATAATTTTAAAATCTTCGACTCTTACCCGCTCCTTTATGTATTTTAAATGATTCTGAAATGCTTTTCGGAGATGTTGATGTTTTGACTTAAGCCTCAAGAGCATGCAATTTTCCATGGTAGCCACCAGTTATTTGTTACATGCGCCAGACATGACACACGGACAGTCATACACCTACGAACAACAGAGATGGAAAAGTTAGGAGCTGTACAAAAACTGCGTCACACTGTTTCACTTGAAAAGTTGTCTTTTTGGTTTGAATATTCAAAAATACAGCTGTTGTTACCAAAAAAGCGATTAGTTACAATAAATAGTTAAAGAAACTAGTTACTTCCCATCACTGATTATGACAACTATCTTCATCCAACATGAACCTTTAACAAAATTTGACTCCCGCCTGCAAATACTTATTTTTTTAGAACTTAAATATTAATTGGTGAATTTCAGAAGCATGTCCTGTTGAAATTGAGTATACTAATCGTACTTTTAATCCTCTTTAACGCTGCTACCTTTGGCTCTGGTGCATGTCTTGCATCATCTAACACGTGGTAGGTATTTTATTCTTGAAATTATGCAATTTCTCTCTCTTTCTCTGTCTTTTTCCTGCATTGTAAATCAAGCGTGATCTGGTCTGTCTGACTACCTCCGCGCATATATATATATATATATCCTTCACTCGCGAGTGCGTGTGAATGTCGACTTGTTACTCGCTACTCGCAAACAACATATCAATGAAACTTGCACGAGAGCATACACCACTTATAATTGTTGAATTCATAAAGTCTGCGGTGCAATGATTTCCCAACCTACTAATGTCGCACCACACGCCAGTCTCAAATCAACCGTAAACAGACAAACATTAAAAGGCATTTGGGAATTACCTTTGAAATTCTTACTTATAATCTTCTCAACTTTTGTGCAAATAATTTAAAATGATTTTATAAGAAACTCTAATAACGAGTCAAGAGTCTAGACCAGAGCAAAAAAATGTCTTAAAAATCAAATCAATACCTCATTTTAATTTTCTAGACTAAGAATTTGTAAAAAGATCCTTCATTGTACTCGAGTCTTTTTATCAAACAAATCTTAATCGTTTGTGGATTTTAACGGGAAGTGAATTAAAAAGTTTAATCAAAATGACTCGACTTGATACAAAACCTTGTATTACGAACGTGGATATGAAAATGGATTTGGATGTGAATATGAACGAACCACATATGGTAATTAGCCATAGTGAGGCTATTGAGGAAAAAGAGGGACACTTGCAAAATGTATCAACTTCCTTAATCAGGGCCCTACACTGCTCCGCAGACTATTTATCAGTTTTTGGAACTTTGAGTGATAAATCTTCAAATTCTAAGTGGTATGTTTCAATGACAATTTCAGCTTTACTGAACGATCCATCAGTTTTGATCGAAGGAGTCCTTTTTCGAGCGAGATATTTGGGATCGACTCAATTGGTATGCGAAGGACAACCGACAAAATCGACTCGAATGTGCCAGGCCGAGGAAGCGGTCTCTAGGATAAAGGTATTCCTGTCCTTACCATCTTCTTAAGATCTACAATACTATCATACTTTAGCACATTTAATGGTTTCGAGTCACTAATTATAACATTAATTCTCGCAATATGATTGATTTTGCTAACTCTTTATTCCAGTAATTATTAACTAGACATTTTCGAATCCCAGTAATATTCGAATTAAGTCGAAACACTATATAGTGGCATGCTCTGGATTGCTTTTAAACCACTTTAATTTGCTGTTTCATTTGTGGCGAAGACTATGCAACAGTTTGAGCTATAACGATGTATTTCAGTGTATATGAATCTTAACTCTCTGAGGAGTTTGTAAACCAATTTTTGTGTTTCCTTATGAAAGAATAACACGATTACGAATACTGTCAGCCAGTAAGTTACGAATTCCTCAGGTAGATAAGATGCTGGTTCGTTAGGCCACATTACTAGTTGAACCTGAGAGTTTCAGCAGGAAAGATTTATCGCACGTGCTGTATGATTGCCTCAAGGAAAAGCAAACAATACTTTCTTGCATCTTATGACTAAATTCTGCATCTCAAAAGTCTGCATCTGAGCCAGTTTCTGCTAATCGACAATACTTGCACCTTATTTCTTTTACTTACTTTCGTAGAAAATCAGAGTGGCCACTAAAATTAAAAGAGACTAAAGGTCCAACCAAATTAAAGATAAGGTTTGAGTGGCCATCCTGAGGGAAATTAAGCACTCTCTAATTTTCAAATTTGGAAATTTTTCTTTGTAGCTATCAACTTTTCATTTCCTTGAGATAACTAAGCCACCGTTTTCTTTCCGGCGCTCTCATTCGTTGATGTAATCAGTCTTCAGATAATTCTTTTCTAAAAAGTAGATTCTTTATTTGAAAATAATGACATAGTGTATTATTTGATATAAATTTTATTGCTAGAAAAAAGGGACGTTGAAGACTGATTAGAGCACTTATATTTTATATAAGCAATCCAGATAATTGTGAAGTGGCCGTTGTGTAAAGAGGCCTGAATGTTTCAGTGTAGCGCCCCCTTCCTCACATCACCAACACAACCCGACCACCGAACACTGTCATCTTCTCAGTGTAATTTTTAATGTGTCTGTCTGTTGTCTGTCGGTCTATCTATCTGTTTTTGTCTACTTGCCTGAAATCTTTTCACTTTTCTTCGTAGATTGAGACGCGTATTGCACCCAAATTGGAACTCCATTTTTCTCAAAATTTTATTGATTCAGTAGGATAAGATCTAAGAAGAGGTCATGAACTATAAAGGAAATACTGAAGCTGAAAAAAGTTTCTAAAACTACCTCAAATACATTTTTCTTTACTGATACGCCGAGATAAGTAGGATTTTAGAATTGAACAAGACATTTTCCAGGGATTGGATCATTAATTTGATCAATAAGTCAATCTTTGTCTTGTTTTAATGGAGCTCGGATTTTCCAGAACTAAACAATTTACATTAAAATTGTAAAGTAGGGATATAATTTTGTTTGAACAGGGTGTTCAGTGTGTGGGAAAATCGTGAATTTACGGAAAATTTATTGATGCGAGAAATGTACGAGATCCTATTTTTGAAGCGAGAATTTTTTTATGTTTCATACACGAAGCAGGATAGAAACTTTCTTTATTTTTTTGAATTACCGTATTTTCACTTGATTTTCTAGCAAAAAGTATAAAATTGCAGAAGAATGCTCAAATGATTTCGAGAGATAAATGAGGGTTGCTACAGATCAGGAACTTCTAAAAAGTCCGGGAATTAAACAATCGTCAGTGAATATCAGGGAAAACCTTAAAGAGTCAGGGAATTTTTTATAAATTAAAGTTGAAGTTTATAAAATTATGTAGAACATTTTTCACTAAAAGTGTTTAAGCTAAATTTAGAAAACTAACATTTGTTTGCATTATTGTTCTCCTAGATTTAAGGTTTATTTTTTGTATACCTAAAAGAAAAATGTATAACGGTCAGGGAATAGACAGGCTATTTCGAAATTGGAATTTTGGAGCAACCGTGATCAAATATAAGTTGGATAGTAACATAGAGAGGTTTTGTTAACAGATATTTAAACTAAAAAGGAAGAACTCATTGAAAAAATACAGAGTTTATTTAGTCGTTTCTGAGAAAATGATTATTTTCATAATGTTTGTAGTTACATATTCCCATGGATATCAATTTTTTTTTTATTATTTCGAGAAGATATAAGAGCCTTTCCAAAGATTCAATTTTATACAATGCACCATAAAAGATGTTAAATGCAGCAAATTTTTTTAATAAAGATGTGTGTATTTAACAAATATATATTTATGTAACTCAGTTTACAAAGAAATTTTTCAACATCTGAGAGGTTTCTGATTATTTTTCTGGGGCTCACTATTAAGAAATCACGATTAGCACAATTAACAAGTGCAAGACATGACAAGCGCAAAGAAAGCCAGTATTCCATATTTCATTTTCAGTTTAAAAAATTTGTTTCTAACTAGATTAAAAAAATATTTTTAATGTCTTACAACTTCAAATCATAAATAAAACTCGAAAAAACGAATTAAGATAAAGGAATGAAAAATAGATAAATGGCAAAATTTAAAAAAGGATCAATTTTTAGTTTATCTGTTCTTTCTATTTTTTCAGTTCCGTAACATCTTTCCTGGTGTTTTTTTTACATTCAGAATTCCAGAGGCGTTCAAAATAATTTTGAAAGGTATTATTACCAGTATTTTTTTAGAAAACTGCAATAAATTATCATAAAAATATTTTGTATGATAAATTAATTTTTAAATTAGATGTGTATGGGAATTTTCAAAGAGCCTGCTGATATTGGACGGAAATTTTATCGTAGGTCTCTGCTGGACACCCTTTTAAACGACATAATTCTTAAACCGCAAATATCTTACGCAAGTTGTATCAGCGTTTTTTGTAATTTTTTAATGATCATTGGAAATTTAGGAAAAAGGTTAATTTTACTGACAAAGTTTTTCTTGAATTTCTCCTATGCTTCAAAAAATTCCATAATAAAATTTAATTTTCGAATTTTATCTCAACTAGATCGCTTTTATTCATAATTTTTAAACTGAAAATACAAAAATATCTAACCTAAGATTTTATTAGATTAAAACTTTTTTGTTAAACGCTGTAATAACGAAGTGAAAGTTTCTTGCGTTTCGTAAAACGTGCAGACATTTTTGTAAAGTTAACAGGGGTATCTGACAATCTTGAAAGGTATAATAAGATTGATGCTAATCTCTAAAATAATGAATGCATTTTCCAAATAAAGTAATTTTTTAATTAGTGACGAAATTTCAATATTTTTATTTTTATTTTGCAGTTTAAACAAAGTCTGTAGATTACATTCATTATAAATATGAAGTAGACATTTCTATATAATATATTTTTTAAACTTGTTATCATGAAATTCGTAACGAACAAAAAAATGCATTCTTTACATAATTAAAAATTTTAAATGATAAAAAATAAACATTTTTCACATCAAATCTCTGTCAACTCTTCTAAAAGCGGAATTCTCCATCAATAACGAAATAAAACTTGGATAAGTCGTTAAACTTTTATTGAGCTATTTGCAATTCTAATTGTAAGGTACTAATTTCAATTAATAATGTAATAAAATCGGGGCTCTAATCATTGTTATTGCACATTCGTTAATGATCTTTGTTAATTTGCCTGAAATCGCGTTTTGCTTTTGGCCAAATCTTTTTTGTTATCTCGGTATGTTTCTATTACATATAAAATGTATTTTTTTTTTTTAATATATATAAAGCTAAAGCATGGGAGTAAAATAAAAATTAAAAATTTGAATTGAGTAACGCTTTAAATTTGTTTAAAAATATTAGTTAATTCAAATATTTTTATTTTATTATTTTAAGGGCATACAGTATATCAGAGCAGCACATCTAGTCAATTAGGGCTGCTTTTTTGTTAAATATAATTTTCAAGCATTCATAATTTTACCTCGAATCTCTTATATTTAAAATTATATAAATAATGTGGGGACGATGTTATTCTTCTTTGTTTATACCTTTATTACAATGTGTGGTTATAAACTCAATTAATGCCATCACTGATCTTTTCTTCTTAAGTTGATTGTAAAAACAGCAGACATTTCAAAAATTAAAAGAGATACAAGAATAATTCGCGAACATATTTATAAATGATTAAGTAAAAAAGATTTGAGGTGAGCATTATAAATATTTAGAAAATATATTTAAAGGAACTAGACAGCGGTACCCTATAATAATAATAAAGTACTATATTTCCATAAAATCTCTTTAAACATATTTTTAAATTAATGTTTTAACAATATAAAAAACGTCTTTTAAAAATATTTAATTTCAATTTAATAACGAATGCGAAGAGCCTTTGACGATTGCAAAGCTTGCATAAAAGTATTAAGCATAAGTGTTTGTTGAATGCTACATGTTTTCAGGATAATTCGATGTTTCTCAGCTGTTTATTTTGAATGTCGAATGTGTGAAATATTATTTAACCAAAAATAGGTTTTCTTCTGTTGAATATTAGAAATACACGATTTCAGCTAAAATAGATCATTATTAATTGGAAAAACAATTTTCCTTTAAACATCTTCCAAAATGAAAATAAGATAAATAATTCGTTTTGCAAAACAAAATTTTCGAATAACTTTAATTTATAAGTTTATTTGGTTACTTGTTTTTAAAATTATGTAAATATAATTTTTCTAAAATTTTTGAGAAGATTCAAAAAGGTTTTTGAAGATTTCAGATAAGTCGAATCAAAATTTCAACAAAAAATTTTATTTTCAACCATAAAAGATGAATTCTCAACAAAAAATGTGATAATTGAAATTTCATTCAAAAAATAATTTTATTTTAATTCGAAGACATAAAAATTATTTTCGAATCATTTCAAAATTTCTAAGAATTCCTTAAAATCATCTAGATTCTTTTTCGGCATATTTTGAAATCTTAGAAATAAAAAAATAGGTTTTTTTTCATTTCTTTAAAAATTACAATTTTTTTAAAATCTCAAAATGTAAATAATTTTCAAATCTTTTCAAAGTTTCGAAAGCTTCGCAGTATCTTTTGACAGAATTAAAAATGATATAATTATTAATAATTTTAGATAGTATGTTTGATGTGCAAAGTAGACTTAATTTGTAAAAATCGAAATATGTAATACAAACGTAGAAAGGGAATTAAAAAAGGAATTTTCTATTTATATTACATATTAGTTTTCTCTCTTGGGATTAAAATAAATCAGAGTGAAATAGAAAATCCCTGGAAAAATTAAAATGAGTTTCAGTTTGCATACTTTGGAGATCATTTAAAAAATAAATTCCCTTTAGGAAAATTAAACAGATAAAGTAAGCTATATTTATAAAAATTAACTAAGATCCTTTAGCATTGACGCTTGTTGCATTAATCTCGCTCGCCTGTGCTTGAACTTGTAAATCCTTTTGCTAATGTAAAGGGAAAACTTTTCCCTGTCCCAGCTTGTTTCCTTCCTAGACCTTTGCTTGAAATTAGGACTAGATAATGTGATTGTCACTCTTGACTTGTAACACCAATGGTGCTCTGTTTTTAAATTATTCTTCGATAATAGAACTTTGCTTAACTACTCGCTATTAATTACTATAATTGCTACTGCCTATGAAAATATCGCCTCCTAATCTATTTCAATTTTGAGTTGCTAATCATCCACTAAACTAAAAAAATATATATTTAAAGTAGTTATTTCAAGACAAATATAATATGCAATATAAAGAAAGATTCAGGATAAACTTAAATATATTACTCAAACATTAATTAGAACCAAAAGTTTGATTATTTCTGAACAAAGTCAGAGTTTTTAAGGAGTTTAGCAGCTCAAATGTTTAGTAGGGTGACTCGAAAAGGCAATATTTTAACAATTTAAAGCCCCTCGGGATTTGAAAGTAGCAGTCTCATTTGTGATCCTATATATTTTTTAATTTGAATTGGATTGGTTAATATTCTAAGGTTGCTTAAGGCGAAAGTTCGTTTCTAAATAATCTGCCTAATATGTTCATGTTTGATCTTTTTTTTAAATTCTTTATCTGTGTTTATTGAAAATAAAATCTATTTTTAATCGGCTTCCTAAATGGAATAAATTCCCCTGCTTTGTGAATTATTCTAACATTTTTGGTACTTTAGTTTTATTCCCAAAAAAGTTTAAGTTCGTACATGCGCATTAAAACCTTAAAGCTTTTTAAATTAATATTGTCTAAAGTTTAAAAATTTGACATTTAAAAATTTAATAATTTATTACTTTTTTCTTAAAACTTCAAAAAATTCTACGTAATATATAAGTATTTAAATCTTTTTTTTAACTGCTAAAGTTTTCAAGTTTGCTAATTTCTAAAATTATAGTTCTGACCCATTCGGATATTTAAAATTAGTATATCCACTCAAAACTTTCAATATTTACTTGAAATTTAGAATTTTGTGTTCATAGTCTTTTAAAATTTGTTTCTCTTAAGGTAGTTGTGCGAAAAATCAGATCTCTATAAAAAATATTTTTTCCATAATTTTAAGAATCAATGTAATATTATTGATGATATCATTTCGAATAAGAAATATTAGTTTCAATAACAAATCTTGTAACTTGAAAAAAAAATTTGTTATCCATTTTTTTGCAATCAAATTTGTTCTTATTATCGGTTCTTTCAAATTTTCGGAAAATCGTTGTATTTTAATAAATTAATGCTTATTTGTTCGGAGAAAACATTCTCTACAACTATGATGTCTCTAATTTTAAGAATACATTTTTCTATGGCTACAAACGTTAAACACAATTTTTGTAAGAAAACATTTTTTAAACAAGTACTTAAATTTTGAGATTATTTACTTATTTAAAAAATTGAAAACAATGGAGCTGTATGAAATTCTTTCCTAAAAAAAAGCCATGATTGATTAAAATTCAACTATGTTGAAACAATTGTTAGGAATAATCAATAAGAAAAAATACAGTTACAAAATCGATTGTTAAAATAATTATTTTTCGTGAGTTTTAAACTTTATCATAAAAAGAACATATTTTGTTTCATAAGATATGACTGATAATATCATATCAATTCTTAAAATCATAGAACATATACTTTTAATACCTCAAATTTGGTCTGTTTGCGAATTCGCAGTATTACTTCTAGTTCAAAGGTATTTAAGTTTTAAATTGTAGAGTTATAAGTTTTTTTTATTCTACTATTGTGCTATTTTGTTATTCTGACATTGTTAAAGTTTGAGTGTTACCAAATTTTTTAATTTAAATTTTTTAAATTTAGAAACCTATAAAGAAATGTTTTCAGACTTTCAGAATTCCAAACTTGAACAATACCGTAAAATGAGACTAAGTGGAACAGTGTGCGTTAAATCGGACACCCGGAATTATCCTTTTTATGACTTTACCCCACATTTTTCACGAAGGTCCATTTTACATAATGTATCTTGAATTAAAAAATTCTGGAATTCAATTTGATAATAAGCGCTAAACTTATTTTTTCTATTACTTTTCGGCTTGTTTTAAACTGAAAAAATAAAAATGAGTATACCTAATTTTTCCATACAATCAGTTACAAAATTTTAAATCTATTGTGGCCCCATGCAAACACTAGGACCTCCATACTCTATTCCCCGAGAGAATAACCTACAGACGGACCAAGTTGCGTCCACTTTGCGCAGCTATAGAAGCGTTTTTTAAAGAAAGTTGACCCGCATGCTCATTGAACGTCATACAAAATTGAGTGTCTGCTTCAATATTATATATTTTCATCCAGACAACTCCTTCTTTGTCAGTATCTCTGCCGAAATACGTAAAGATGCGCATCTGCAGGTTATTATTTCGGAGAATAGAGTATAAGTATTAATTATTAACCAATTCCCTTTAAATTGTACAGGGGTCTTTCAGTGACCCCAAATGAAACTTTCAAACGCAGGGAGTTTTTTTATATCTAAAATTGTTGTTTTTTCGAGCCTCTCCAATGGTTAGGGCTTTTGCTCTTTGCCTTGTTTCGTTGGTGGTGCCGTGGCAATGTGACTAGCAGAGCCTTTGTTTGTTTGTTTGGCGCGTGCGTAACCAAAGGATGGGCCAGTGCCGATGCAGGCTACCCTCTTAAACTATGGGGGGACCCACGGGTATGGGCGCTGCAGCGTTGCGTCGCAAGGAAGCCTTGAGGACGACGATTGCGACTCAAGTGAAGAACTGATAGGCAGCGCCTCCGGTGGGGGCCAGCCAGAAATACAGACAGTGGGGGCCCAGCCAAAGCTGGCCCCAATCAGTGGCTCGGTGGGGTCCAACGGACCCACCACAGTTTTCAGACTACAATTTCTCGGGTCGGTTGAGGTGGAAGAGGAAGGGGGTCGCAAACGGCGAAAACGCCTTAAGAAGCACATGGTGGAAGAGGCCGTAACTAAAATAAAGGTCCGCCTTGCCCAATATCCCAAGCATAATAAATCCTCAGCTTTATTTTATTCTAATTCATATTTGTTATTAATATTCGTTATTATTACATTCTCGTCCTTTTAATCTCTCTTAAGACGATCGGTGGTTTTCCGTTTTATTTTTTATAATCGTATGTGATAAAATAGATACCACGGTCGGCCTTTATATAAACGTCTCTATTATTCTCTCACTTTTGAATGGCATGATCTGCTAATCGAACAGAGGTTTGAGATTCACGTAAAGTGTCAATAAATTCAAATTCAGACAAACTCTCAGGTTTAAGAAACTTCCATTTTACCTTTTTTTATTTTAAGTTTAAGTTATTCAATCGTTCAATTGTTCTAGTTCCTTTTTTTTCTACTAAACATGTTATGATAGAATTAAGTGTGGAATTTGGCTCTATAATGAAATGGAATTTTTTCTTGTTTTATCTCACACGCTGCTTTTTGATAGGCTTTGGTAAGTGAAATCTTCAGGTTTTTTTTTTTAGAAAGTAAAAAGGTGTCGAATCTAACTTTTATCAAACTATAAATGAAACTTTTTTGAATCTTTGAAATGATTTTTCATCAATTTTCACACCTCTCTAGTTTCTGTTCAAATTAATCAACATTTTGCTGAAGTTATTCTAATCCGCCGTTGATATTTTTATTTCTCATCAGGCACCAGATGGAGAAACGCAACCAAGTACAGAAGTCGACCTATTCATCTCGACGGAGAAGATAATGGTTCTGAATACGGATTTGAAAGAAATCATGATGGATCACGCTCTGAGGACAATATCCTACATAGCCGATATTGGAGATCTGGTTGTCCTCATGGCTCGAAGGCGGTTTGTACCACATGAAATGGAGGAAGCACCAAAAATCAACAGAACGCCAAAAATGATTTGCCATGTTTTTGAAAGCGAAGAGGCTCAGTTCATTGCACAGAGCATCGGGCAAGCGTTTCAAGTAGCTTACATGGAATTTCTCAAGGCCAATGGGATTGAAGATCATAGTTTCGTGAAAGAGATGGACTATCAGGAGGTTCTGAATTCACAGGAAATTTTTGGAGATGAACTCCAGATGTTCGCGAAAAAAGAAATGCAAAAAGAGGTAATTTTATATCTGTCATTCTAAAATTGTTAAATTTTCTTATTTATTGGATCATGATAAAAAATTAGGGAAGACCATAGACCTTATTAAATAAATGATAGTCCAAGATATCACATTTTTCATGAGGCTTAAATTTTTCGAAATAAAATCACAAAACTATAAAATAAGCTAAAGTTGGGGTTCCTTAATTCGTTTTATTGCCACTCGCTGAAAAAGAGTCTGAATTGTTTAATTAGAAGAATCCGAAAGCTTTAAGTCGTCTTCCGAATTCAACAATATGATCACTTTTATCCTAAAAAAATTGTTGTCACTAGTTAGAGGGCAAAACAGCACAGCAAAACTGAAGCAGGACTTGTTTCTGGAGTTACTATTGTCCCCGAAATGTGAGATTCTTCTTGTCTAAGAACAATTTTATCATCAATTTAATTGTTGAACTGCACTCGCATCACAAAACTGCGCATGTAGAGCCATCAAGCGACTTCCTATCTTTATTTGTTCTCGAGATAAAGTATTTGTAAATAAATCCCCCAGGGTGGCAACTCGACCAAGAAACTGGGAAATGCCCAGAAATTTACTTCAAATAGCAGAAAAAATCAACTTTTCATGATTTTCATCATTTTGTTCAATTTAGAAAATTGATTTCTACTCTATATACAGTCGCAGATTTATCAGATTATCCCTGTTTGTTTTAATTAAGTCATAATTTATTATTGATCCTGACTTGGAAGAGGGCATTTTAGAAAATAGATACCTTTTTTATTTTAGGATAGGGACTTTCCGTAAAGAAATATAATTTTACTTGAAATAGGGCATTTTTGACATGGAATGGGATTTTTTGAAAAGAATTATCATTCGGACTTAGAAGAAAAAAATTTAAAGGAATTTCTGTTCCAAGTCAGAATTTGCACAATTTTAAAGTTCCCTCTTCTAAATTTTAAATAAAAAAGTACTTTGAAGTAGTTTATAGAGTAGAAGTATCATTTAAAAGAAGATAAATATATTGCTATATTATAATAGAAAATTTCGTTACATTGTTCGTTGCGAATTGATCTTTGTTTGTTAAAAATTCAACTACTTGGTTGTGAGTTAAACTCTTTTGTTAAAAAATCATTATTTTGGTTTAAGATTCATAATTTTAATTGAAAATTCATCTATGGTTGCAAATGTAACTACTTTACTGAAAATGAATTGTTTTAACTAAAAATTTTGCTTATTGTGCTGAAAATCCGTTTTTTTTTGTGGTTAAGAATTAGATTTTTAACAGAAAACTTCAGAATTCCTTTTTTGTAGAAAATTAATTTTTGTGGTTCAAAATTATTCTTTTTGGTATAAAATTAACTTGTTCAGTTGAAGATTCATAATTTTAGTTGAAAATTCATCAGTTTGATTGAACATTAATTCCTTCAACTGAAAATTTTAATGTCCATTTTTGGTGGAAAATTGATCTTTTTTGTCTTTTTTATTGAAAATTTAACTATTTGGTTGAAAATCAATATATTTGATTAAAAATCAATTTCTTTGTGTGGAAAATTATCTGTTTCTTTGAAAGTTAATCTTTTTGTTTAAAAATTCTTATTTTTGGTTAACCATTCAAGTATTCCAATTAAACATTTATCATTTTCGTTGAAAATTCATTTTTTAGGTTAAAAAAAATTTTTTTGCTTGAAAAATAAACTCTTTTTAAAAATTAATTTTTTGGTAGAAGATTTATTATTTTATTTTAAAATTCATTTCTTTGATTTAAATATGAGCTATTTTGTTGAAAATTTCTTTTTTCTTTGTTCGAAAAAGAATTTTTTTGCCAAAAATTTAACTATTTTGTTGCATTTCTTTTCTTTTTTGATTGAAAATTATTGTTTATTTGAACTGAAAATGTAAGTCTTATTCCAGTTGAATACACCAAAATTTTAGTTTTGGGTAATAATTGATTTTTTTTGTAAAAATTAATTTGTACTTTGTAGAAATTCAATTCTTTCAGTTGAAGATTGATCATTTTAGTTTAAAGTTTATCATATAGGTCGAAAATTAAACTATTTTCTCAAAAATCCGTTATTTTTGGTCAATTTTAAAAATCGGACGAATTTTAATTTTAAAAACTGATTTTTGTAGAGAATTTTCATTCGCATCTTTTTTTATTATCGCAAATATTGTAAGTTTTATAATTTTTGAGTGAATTGGTAAAAAATAGATTTTTTAAAAACAAAAAATTTCAATATTTCTTCACTTAAACTCGTCCTAACTTAGCCAATTTTGGAATTTTTTGATTCTATTAACAGTAAATTACGTGTTAAAATCTTCTTGAACTATTTGAGAAAGAAAAACGTGAATATTTTTATAAACAAGAAAGTTGTTAATTTTTCTTCAAGACTTTGTAGAAATCATGAATTTCAACCTTCAAGCGTTTCGTTTATCGAGCGAATTTCAAGCAACAGAAAACTTGCAGTGACAAAGTTGTTGATTAAGGTTCAAAGAAGTTTTCTGAAAAGGTTTAGATCAATCGCGTTAATGGTTAAAAAATTATTTATGTCTTAAATTATAAACGGAAATCTTGACGCTGCTGCCTTATGCACGTGCCTCCTCGGTTACGAACGTGTTGCAGCGGACCTGAAGGTCAAGTCGGATACCAAAACAAAAATAATAATCGTTTGTAGTTTTCTTCTAAAATATACTATAAATAAAGCAAAGAAGCAGTGAATGGATTATTTCTTAGAATACCTGCAAAAGTATTATTTTTGAGACAGTTTTATGTTAGTTAATACCCTACTAACTTAGGAAAGAATCTCAAAATGAATCGAGGTAGAAAAAGAGATAGACATGAAAAGTTATGGCTTAAAAATATAAAAAAATCTTCCAGAAATCAGGTACGATTAATAACTGTTATTAAATAAATTTTAATAATCTTTTATCATAAATTTAATATTTTAGGCCTATTTCTTTCTTTATTTCCTAAATATATTTTATTGAAAAATTTATAAGTAGCGTAAAGTTATTATTTTAATATTTTGATGAAGAAGTTGATAGCATATATTGTTATTATTTTAGGGAAAAGCGTACATTACAAAGTCTAAAACTAAAAAAGCCGGTGTTAAAGATATTATAATCCCAGAAAAATCTTTCAAACCTATTAAATTCTGCTGTGGAGAAAAATGCTACCAAAAATTTTCAAATCTTCAACAAGAAAAAGTACATAAAAACTTTTGCGTTCTCGGGAACCACGATGAACAAAATGTAGTTCTTATTAGAATGTTAAAGTGCAAGGATCCTGTCGAAACGAATCCAGGTGAAAAAGTAGGACGGTTAAGTCATTGAATTTATTTATTTCCTACCGACGAAGAAAATGTTTTAGTTTGCAAAAAAATTTTTTGTGCTTTTTTGTGCTTGGGCAAAAGAAGAGTTGAAAATGTTCCAAAAAAAATCTTAAATAAGCAGCCTTTAAAAAAATTGGCAGGTGGACGACGCAAAAGTCGTGTTCAATTAATAGAAGATTTTAAAAAAATGTTTATAGAGCATTGTGAATCAATCCTACATCGCAGTTCACATTACAAACGAAAATCCAGTAATCTGAAATATTTTGAAAATCCTTCATTAAATCTTACAGAACTATACAAGTTGTTTGGAGAGTATTATTCAGAAAAATCAGGGGCTAAATTTACGTTATGTAAAACTGTCTACTGTGATTATTTTAACTATCATGTTTGCTTCACTTTTAAATTACCTAGAACTGACGTGTATAACACTTGTTATAAAAATGAGATAGAAGTAGAGGTAAATGAAGAATTAACTGATTACAAGAAGAATGCTGAACTCTATTTGAGATTAAAGAAGCAATTACTGTCCGAAAATAACAGTTTATGCTGTGAATTTGACTTTGCACAGAATTTGCGATTAGCAAAATTACCCGTATCCGCACAGTTTTACCTGCGTTTAGTATGGCTTTTTTTAATGTACATGTACATACTACGAACGAGAGCTATATGTTCCCTATTCTTGAAGGAATTGTAAAGAAGGGTGCAAACACTGTTTGCAGTTTTATTCAATATACAATATTAAAAGAATTTGACAAAGACAAATTCAACAGCATAACTCTGTTTTCAGATTCATGTCCCGGACAAAATAAAAATTACACAGTGTTTTATTTCTTTGTTTTATTGTCAATTTACTTGCAAAGTGAAATAAAATACGTGTTTCCAGTTCGAGGACATTCCTATTGCCAGTACGATAGGAATTTTGGCACATATTCACACAAATTAAAAAGATTAGAACGAATTGAAACTGAAGCTGATTATGTGGAAATTATTCGCAAGGCTCATTCTTCTTCATTTACAATGGTCGATAAATGTGAAGACCTTCAACAGGATTTTGAAAAAAGTTTCAAAGGCAAAGTGCGAAAACCAAAAAACTTTCAAATCAGTAAAGCGTTTGTTTTAAATTTTTTTCCTGATGGAAGAGTGGATGTTTATGATAATTACGTATTGCAAAATCGAACCTCTTTTCTCTTTAAGTTTACGCTTGAACGAGAGAAACTTTCAAAAAGTCCTCCACCTCGAATTGGATTAAAAGCTGCCAAAGTAAAGGATGTAAACAATCTCTATAAAGTCCTAAAGGAAAAGAATTTTTCGAAGAGTATTTTTTTAAAGCAAACATTCAAAGCCGGAATGCCGAAGAAACTGAAGAAAGTGACGAAAATGATTAAAAGTAGTTGAAAATAAAGAATTATTTGAATAATTTGATGTTCAAAATGTCTAATAAATCAATTATTTCAGTGATATCTTGAGTATTACTTTATTATCAGATTCGACCTTCACGTCCGCTGCAGCACGTTCGTAGCCAAGGAGTCCGTACATAGGGCAGCATCAAGACTTCCGCTTGTAATTTAAAACATTTATAATTTTTTAACCATTGATGCGATTGATCTTAACCTTTTCAAAAAACTTCTTTAAACCTTAATCAACAACTTTGTCACTGCAAGTTTTCCGTTGCTTGAAATTCGCTCGATAAACGAACCGCTTGAAGGTTGAAATTCATGATTTCTACAAAGTCTTGAAGAAAAATTAACAACTTTCTTGTTTATAAAAATATTCACGTTTTTCTTTCTCAAATAGTTCAAGAAGATTTTAACACGTAATTTACTGTAATAGAATCAAAAAATTCCAAAATTGGCTAAGTTAGGACGAGTTTAAGTGAAGAAATATTGAAATTTTTTGTTTTTAAAAAATCTATTTTTTACCAATTCACTCAAAAATTATAAAACTTACAAATTTTTCGAAAATAAAAAAAAGATGCTCCTAAAAATTCTCTACAAAAATCAGTTTTGTAAATTAAAATTCGTACGATTTTTAACATTGACTTTCAGGACAATACTTCTCAGACTGAAATCACGCGTATCCCCTTTTGATCCGGAGAGGTTCAATTGCTTTCAGATACAAATATGAGTATGTTACTTTTGATTAACCGGAAAAAACTGGGAAATGACGGAATTGGAAATCGTCCACCGAATTTCTAACGTAGACTTCACTCAGATATTTTTCCAACATTTCTTAATGTAATACATTTTTCAAAATTCCGAAATATTCAATAATTTACGTTTTGCGACGATTTATTTACGATATTGGCACCAAAAGGTTATAAGAGGAAGTTCAAGAAGTTTAAAGCCAGGAATTGTCAGAGAATTTTCTTTAAACGCAGGGAATTTTTTTACAAGAACGTGCCTTCCTTTTTTGTATTTTGCTATATAAAATTTAAAAACAATCATTTTTCATTTGTAAATGTAGCTGCTGTATATTACTATATTGAACTATTTTGTTGAAAATTTGTTTCTTTTTCTTTGAACATTAATTCTTTTAAATAACAATGTTATTTAATTTTTAGTTAAAAAGTTATGTTTCTTTTTTTTCGTATTTTTGATAGAAATTAATCTTCTTAGTTAAAAATTTGTTTGAAAATGTAACATTTTTTTATAATTGTTCTTTTTTAGTTCAAAATTGTATTATTTCATTGAAAATTTGTCTTTTTTAGTGGAAAATTCAACTATATAATTTAATATTCATGTATTTTTGTTTAAAAAAGTGTATTTTTTGGTAAAAAAATAATCTTCATTTTTTTCAAAATTCATCTTCTTAGTTGAAAATTCATTTTTTTCTTTTAAAATAAAACTACTTGGTTGAAAATGAAACTTTTTTGTTAAAATTTGATCTTTTTGGTTCGAAATTCATCACTTTGGTTGAATTTTTTTTTGGGTGGAAAAATACATTTTTTTAATTCAAAATTCAACTGTTTCATTTTTTTGTTAAAAACTGTTTTTTTTCAATTCAAAATTCAACTATTTGGTTAAAAAATAATCTTTTTGTTTTAAGATTATTCTATTACAGATTAAGATTTCATGAAGTTATTTCAGTTAAAAATTCATCTCTGGTTGAAAATTTGTTATTGTTTTTTTTTTAAATTAATTTCTTTAACTGAAAATTTAATTGTTCTTTTTAAGTTAACAATCCAACTTTTGGTTAAAAATTCATTTTTCTTATTGAAAATTAAATATTTTTACTTGAAAAGTTGGGAATTTGAAGTGGTTTAAATTGAATTTAACATAATACTCACATAATTTTACCGGAATATGCATTGAATTTCAAGTGTAAAAAAAATAAAATAAAAATTTGTTTTCCATTATTATTCAAATTCAAGGACCTTAGGGACAAATTCAAGAAATAATTATGTTTCAAGTATTATTCATTTAATTAATCGATGGCGCTAATAAATTTAAGAACGTCTTTTGGTATTATTTTTTCACATCTTTCTGAATCAAACATATTAATTGAATTATTAGAAACTGATAAACCATTATTTACAAATACACTCGCAAAACTGTATATTGTAGAGATAAGATAGTGCGAGTCGATTGTTTAAAAAAAATGCAAAATATTTGAATAGATCTGTACTATGAAAAAGGATTTCTGTAAAAAAAAACTGGATCTGAGAATTTTCTACCAGGATGTCGTGGAACTGTGAGTAAGAGTGCTTTTGAATCTTTCTGTTACAGGTGGTTGTACCAAAGGCAAAAGGTGAAATCCTGGGAGTAGTGATAGTAGAATCCGGTTGGGGTTCAATGCTGCCAACCGTTGTAATAGCAAATTTAGCACCGGCCGGCGCTGCCGCGCGCTGTGGTCAGCTGAACATTGGTGATCAAATAATCGCGATCAACGGTGTCTCGTTGGTCGGTCTGCCTCTTTCCACGTGTCAGACTTACATAAAAAACTCAAAAAACCAAACTGTCGTCAAGTTAACTGTTGTACCGTGCGCGCCCGTTGTTGAGGTCAAAATCAAGAGACCTGACACAAAATATCAGTTAGGATTTAGTGTACAGAATGGAGTTATATGTAGTTTACTAAGAGGAGGAATCGCTGAAAGGGGCGGTGTTCGAGTTGGACATAGGATTATTGAAATTAATAACCAAAGCGTCGTCGCCGTGCCGCACGAGAAGATTGTCAATCTTCTGGCTACTTCTGTCGGCGAGGTATTTAACAAAATTGAAAATATTTATCCCCTCTTGAAATTTAGAGGGTGGGAAATTTCTGGAAAATTAGGTAGGTCCGAGAAAACCTGAATATCGAGTTAAAGCGAGGGACTAGTCAGTAAGAAATCTTAGATTGCTTCGCGGGAAATACTAAAAGTACTCTTGACATTCTCTCAGCAATCTAGCATTCGTGAGAAATTTTGGAAATCTTTGGCAAAGTGTGGACCAGTGTATTTACCCTAGCTGGAAAACCTGGATTTTTCAGGAAATTTTTATATACCTGAAAAAGAAACCTGCAAATGACAGGGATTTTTTTTTAAAGTCAGGGATTTTTTGTGAGCTTGTTTTATTTTTTCAAATTTTTAATATAAAATCAATAACAATTATTTTTCATTTCTAAAAGTAGCTTTATATTACTTTAATTAACTATGTATTTTGCTAGAAAAAATTTTTAGGGTTTAAAAGTAATTTTTTCAACTGAAAATTTAACTATTCAATTTTTGGTTAAAAATGGATCGTTTTTAGTTGAAAATTCAAGTATCTCGTTAAACTGCATGTTAAAATTAATCAAAATCTTTTAAAATTCCTTATACTGCTTTTAATTCAAAATTCTAGTCTTTTTTATTGAAACATCAACTTCTACATTTTTTCTTCAGAATTCTTTTTTTTTCATTAAAAATTAAATTCTTGGTTAAAAGTTTAAATTTTCTGTTAAAAATTAATTTTTGTTTGTTTGAAGGTTCATTGTTCTAAATAAAAATCCATCTCTTTGTAAACTGAGCTATTTTATTGGAAATTCGTTTCTTCAGTGGCTAATCATATAACTATTTTGTTGAAAATTCGTTTTTTTTGTTGTTGAAAATTAGATATTATTAACTAAAAATGTAACTATTCCAGTTGAACATTCCATAATTTTAACTAAAACTATATCTCTCTAGTTGACCATTAATTTTTTTAATTCAAAATTTAACTATACACCTTTTGGTTGACAATTTATCTTTTTTAGTTGAAAATTCATGTATTTTGTTCGAAAATGGTCTATTTTGGTAAAAATTAATCTTCTTCGTTGAAAATTGATATTTTTGGTTAAAAATTAAACAATTCCAGTTAATTAATGATCCGTAATTTTAGTTTAAAATGCATCGTTCTGGTTTAAAATGAGTGAGTGTGCTTAATTTTTTTAAATTGCAATATAATATTTAATGACAATGATATTTCATTTGTAAAAGTGGCTTTATATTACTGTAATTTTTTCAAATGAAAATTTAACTATTCTATTTATGGTTAAAAGTGGATAATTTTTTGTTGAAAAATCAAGTATCTCGTTGAAACTACATGTATTTTTTTGAAATTTTACTAGTCTATTTGCAATATTTTCTTTATTTTGGCAGAAAAATCTGTCATAATTAAAAAATTCAGCTAATGTTGAAAAGTCGTAGTGTTTGGTTGAATTAATCTGTTTTTGATTAAAATTTTAAATCTTTTTTGATTGAAATATCAACTTCTACATTTTTTGTTCATAATTCTTTTTTTTTTAATGAAAAATTAACCACTTGGTTAAAAATTAAAATCTTCTGTTGAAAATTATATTTTGTTGTTTGAAGGTTCTTCATCCTAAATAAAAATTCATCTCTTTGTAAACTGAGCTATTTGATTGAAAATTCGTTTTTTCATTGGCTGAAAATTGAACTATTTTGTTAAAAATTCGTTTTTTTTGTTGTTTAAAATTAGATTTTATTAAATAAAAATGTAACTATTCCAGTTGAACATTCCATATTTTTAATTGAAAGTTCATCTTTTTAGTTGAAAATTAATTGTTGTAACTAAAAATTTAACTTTACAATTTTTGGTTTATAATTTATCATTTTTATTTGAAAAATCGTATATTTTGTTGGAAAATTGTATATTTTGGTAGGATTAATCTTCTTGGTTGAAAATTGATCTTTTTGTTTAAAAAATAAACAATTCCAGTTTTAAATCCGTAATTTTAGTTGAAAATTCATCTTTTTGTTTTAAAATTCAACTTTTCAATTCTGGTTGAAAATTAATCTTTCTTATTTCAAAATCCAACTATTTGATTGAAAATTTTGCCTTTTTTATTCAAAAGTTAACTATTTCGTTGAATAATCATGTCTTTTGTTGATAAATTATATTTTTTGTAGAAAATTAATCATATTTTTTCATCCCCTAACAAATTATTCCGAAAACTCAAAAAAGTGATTTTTCCCCATGCGTTTTACATGGGAAACTTCAAGTCAAAATCGGCATCTGTTATAATTGGAAGAAAAAAAATTATGGAATTTCTTTTTTCTGATTTGGAATGAAATTGGGAGAATCGTTGCCCTCTAAATAAAAGCGTTTTTGAGCGATCCTAATGTAATAATAAATTATCTTTGTCTTTCAGATTTTGATGAAGACGATGCCCACGTCAATGTTTAGGCTGTTAACTGGTCAGGAATCTCCGGTGTACATATAAAGAGTTCAGTTGCCTGGCCAAAAAACAAAACGTAGTGAACAGACAATACATCTGCCATCCACTACCGTATTATACATAACTTCATTGTACAAGTTGTTCCACATGAATTGTTTTGTATTCCAATTCGGAACGCCCCACGCAACCACCAGCTCCTGCTTACAATAAGTAGACTCGAATTAGGTCACTCGAGAAGCCTGACAGATGTTACTAAATATTTATCCAGGTATTATTTATACAAGGACATTAAAATTATAAATATTCTATCGATCAGTGTGACCTCTTACGGCAGCGGCGCAAATATTTTTCTTCGCTTATTTACTTACAGGTACTTGTGCTTCAAGTAAACGAGGAAAGACGTCTGAATGTCTTCTAGACTGTTAAATTTTTCGCAACCTTAGATTTTATGTAACCTCAGGGTGTCTACTCATCTGGAAAACCTCAAATTGTCAGGGTCTTTTTTTCGAGAACTTGTTTAAATTTATTTAAATTCCTGGTATAAAATTGAATAAAAATGTTTCTTTATTTGTCAAAGTATCTTAGTGTTGAACTACTTTGTAGGAAATTAATTTTGTAAACCGAAAATTTAACTGTGTATTTTGTTCAAAATTGAAAAGTTTGAAATTTTGTCGTTCTTGACTGAAAAATATTTATTGATAGAAAATTCTTATTTTTGGGTTCAATTCAACTGTATTTGATCAGGAATTAAAATCTTTTTCAGTTGTAATATCAGCTATAATATTTTTTCGTTGAAAATTCTTCTTCTTGGCTGAAAATTCTACTACTTGGTTAAAAGTTACACTCTCGTGTGAAAAATTAATTGATTTGCTTAAAAATTTATCTTTTTTAATAAAAATTAAACTATTTTGTTGAAAATTTGCTTTGTTTGGTTGTAAATTAATTTTTTAATTGAAGATTTAAATATTCCAGTTGAAAATTGATATTTTTTTAGTTAAAAATCCAACTTTATGGTTTAAAAATCATGTATTCTGTTGAAAATCCTTTTTTTTCATCTGAAAATTTATCTACTATTCCATTTTTCTATTTCTTAACTGGAAATCTATTTATTCAATTTTTTATTGCAAATTTATCTTTTTTAGTTGAAAATTTAACTATTTTGTTGCAAATTACTTTTTTCCCTGATTGATAATTAATTTAACAATTCTATTCTTGATTGAAAATCGACCTTTTTCATTTAAAAATGTAACTATTTTCTAGAAAATGTACCTTTTTTGGCTGAAAATTTACTATTTCATTGCAAATTCATGTAATTTGTCGAAAAATTGTTTGTTTGGTTTTTTTTTTGGTAGAAAATTAATCTTCTTGTTTGAAAATTCAACTATTCTTATTAAAGATTCATCATTTTAATTAAAAAATCATCTTTTTGGATGAAAATTTAACTATTTGGATCAAAATTAGTTTTTCAACTGAAAATTTAAATATTCCAGTTGAAAATTCATCACTTTACTAGAAAATTAAACTATTTTTTGAAAATTTTCGTTGTTAAAAATTAATTTTTTTTAACTGAAAATTGAAATATTCTGTTTTTGGTAAAAAATTGATCTTTTTTAGTTCAAAATTCTACTATATGGTTTAAAAACTATGTATTCTGTTGAAAATCCTTTTTTTTGTTTGTTTAATTTTTTTTTCAACTGAAAATTTAACTACTATTCCATTTTTCTATTTTTTAGTCGAAGATTCAACTATTTGTTTGAAAATTCATATAATTTGTTATACAAAATCGTCTTTTTTGTAGAAAATTAATCTTCCTAGTTGAAAATTTAACTATTCCAGTTAAATATTCATCATTTTATTTGAAAATCCAACTAATTCGTTGAAAATTAAACTCTTTGGTTAAAGTAATCATTTTGGTTAAAAAATTTAACTTTTTTGTTAGAAATTTGTTTTTTTGTTGTCGAAAATTAATTTTTTAACTAAAAATCTATATATTCAATTTTTCATTGTAAATTTATCTTTTTTAGTTGAAAATTCATCTGTTTTGTTCAAAAATTCATTTAGTCTGGTTAAAGATTCATCATTTTATATGCGAATTCATCGCTTTGGTTGAAAACTGAACTATTTTGTTACAAATTCTTTTTTTCCTTAGTTGATAATTAATTTTTCAAACCGAAAATTTAACAATTCTATTCTTGGTTGAAAATTGATCTTTTTCATTGAAAAATGTAGCTATTTACTAAAAAATGTATCTTTTAGCTGAAAATTTAACTATTTAATTGAAAATTCATGTAATTTGTTAAAAAATTGTTGTATTTTTTGGTAGAAAATTAATCTTCTTGTTTAAAAATTCAACTATTCTGATTAAATATTCGTAATTTTAATTGAATTTGAAGTATAGGGAGATAAAATGAAGATTTATTAAAATTATTATTTTAAATTCGTGGACTTTATATATAAATTCGAGAATTTTCTAAATTAAATATATTAATTGATTCCCTAGAAACTTGTACCAGTGAGAAATTATTTCAACATATCCTTTAATAAAGTTACTTACTCAGATGAATAAACACTTTATTTAATATCTTATACGAATAGTAACTATTTATTACATTATTTATAATAAACTTGTTTCAAAAACTGTTAAATTGTCTGGGAATTTTTTGTCCAAGCTTTGAGTAGACACCCTGAACCTCAAATATCAATTATGCCATTTCAAAGCTTACTCTTGCACTCGAGGCTGTAAATTATTTAGTTGAGATTCGTCTAGGCGAGGCTTGAATTAATTTTTACATATATTATTGTATTTATTTTGATGAAGAAGGAGATATTTTTGAGATAAGGCGTCATCCTTTTTGAGGATCGAAATAATGAAATTTAAAGTCCGAAGCACAAGCACTGCGTTAATTACAAAGAACTGCCGTTAAGAGTCGCATTAAGTTATATGCGCCAAGGAAGATGATAGATGCAATGCACATGATTATAAATAGCACAAAGCTCTTTACTAACGTTCAGAGCACGGCTGGAACTGTAAATTACATTATTACTAATGTAAACTTTCGAAAGATCTCCTCACTTTTCGGAGACTTGACCTATACATTCCTTCATTTAATCTTTTACCTTTAAACTAAGCGATGCTTGAGACTCGTTGCCCATCTTTGTTAATTTCTACTAATAATTATTACTACCTTACTAAAAAGGTCAGTCGTGAGCCTCGTGATGAAAATTTCGATTGTCACGTATCTAGAAGAGCTAATTGAATCTAGAAAAGCTAATTGAAATTGTGCTTAGGCGTTTTTGACGATCGGCGAAGAATTTTCTATGGATTTTAGAATACCAGTCGCGAAGCCACCGATGCTCTTCTAAATATACAATCTTCTATCGTTATAATCTAAGTTTTCTCTATTTTTGCTGGAAACATTCAAAGTCTAAGCTATTCTGCTTTGAATATCAAGAAGTATGCAATGGTGCGGATAGCAAGATTCCTAGAAATTGATAAAATTTCAATGCCAAAGTACATCGTTACAAATAAATGGCGCATATTGAGTCATCTAGAACATAACTTTTTTCACCTTCAGTAGGAGATAAGATTTTTAAGGCCTGAAATCACATTGTTGTAAATTAAGCTTCGCGACTCTGTGGAGATCCAAAGACGGCGATCGTTCAAGGCACCAGTTGGCAATTTTTGAGCTATCAACGACTCGTCCCTAATGGAGCGTCCTAAAAGTACATTTGGTAACGTTTTTAGTCTTGAATTTGATTAAAAATTCGTAATTTTTAATTTAAAATTCGACTTTTTGCTTTAGAATTCTTGAATTTTTTAAAAATTCGTCAGTTTTGGTAGTAAATTAATCTTTTTTTTTTTAATTCATATTTTTTAGTTGAAAATTCAACTTTTTGCTTGTGGATTCAGCTTTTTTTAGTTGAAAATGAAATATTTTTGGTTTATAATTTTTGAATTTTGTCAAAAATTTGTCAGTTTTAGTATTAAATTAATCTTTCTCTTTAAAAATTAATCTTTTTTTCTTTAAAATTCAACTTTTTTAGTTGAAAATTCTTAAATCTGATTGAAAATTCGTCTTTGGATAGTAAATTAATCTTTTTATTTAAAAATTCATCTTTTTTAGTGGAAAATTAAATTTGCTGGTTGAGAATTTTTAAATTTTGTTTAAAAATCATTTTTTGCAATAAATATCTTTTTGTTTCAAAATTCATCTTTTTGGCTTAGCAATTCTTGAATTTTTTTAAAAATCCATCATTTTTGGTAGTAAATTGATCTTTTCGTTTATAAATTCATCTTTTTTAGTTGAAAATTCAACTTTTAGAATGTTGTCAAAAATTCGTCATTTTCTGTAGTATATTAATCTTTTTGTTTACAAATTCATCTTTTTTATTTAAAAATTCAACTTTTCGCTTGTGAATTGTACTCTTTTAAATTGAAAATTTAATATTTTTGGTTCATAATTCTTAAATTTTGTTAAGAAATTCGTCATTTTGGTAGTAAATTAATTTTTCTCTTTAAAATTTTATCTTTTTTTTTCTTGAAAATTCAACTTTTTGGTTGAAAATTCTTGAATTTGATTGAAAATTCGTTTTTGGGTAGTAAATTAATCTTTTTGTTTAATAATTCATCTTTTTAGTTGAAATTGAAATTGTTTGGTTGAGAATTTTTTAATTTTGTTTAAAATTCGTAATTTTTGGCAATAAAGATAATCTGTTTGTTTCTAAATTCATCTTTGTTTTTGTAGAAAATTCATCTTTTTTATATAAAATTCAACTTTTTGGTTGAAAGCTCTTGAATTTTGTTAAAAAGAAATTTTTTTCGGTAGAAAATTAATCGTTAGGTTTGAAAAATCGTCTTTTGCTTAAAAGTTTAACAACTAGGTTTTAAAGTTGACCTTCTTGCTTAAAAATGCATCTTTTGGTTGACGATTCAAATTTTTTGTTAAAAATTCATCTCTTTGATTGGAAATTGGACTCATTTGTTGAAAACTCCTTTTTTTAGTTTCAAAATTACTTTGGTAATTGATCATTTAACTTCCATTTTTGGTCGAAAAAGGTTATTTTTGAATAAAAATTCAACGTTTTGTTAGAATTGAACTATTTTGTTTTTAAAATATGTTGTTTAAATTACTCTAGTTTAGTTGAAAATTCAACTTCTGGGTTGAGAATTTTTCTATTTTGTTGGAAATTCGTCTTTTTTATTATAAAATTAACTTTTTTTAAATCAAAATTTCATATTTCTGATTTATTAATTCAATTATTTTGTCTTGAAGATACAATAATTTAGTAAAAAAATCAACTATTTGGTAGAATATTAGTTTTTTAAAAATAATTAAAAATTATTTCCTTTAACTATAACTATTACATTTTTTGTTAAAAATGTACCTTTTTTAGTTTAGAAGTTCAATAATGCCCAGATTAACTGTCACATAAAAAGCAATAAGGCATATTTCAACACTTAGTCTGAAAATCACTTTTTTATTTTAAACTGGCGATTTATTACCAAATTTTATAATTCATCACACAGTCACGTGACCATATAAACATATTGGCAACTTGACTCGCTATAAACACAAAAAAATCACTATAAATCCATTTAAACATAAAATCGGGGTTTACCCTTATATGTACCTGTTTTGGGATGAGATAATTCATGCCATGAATGAACAATAACCTTCTTTTAAAGTGACCACTTTATTAACGATTGATGAATAATATCTTTGAACTCCTTAATTCAGAATGAAATGTTTGAGGATGAGTCGTGGACTGGCCCAATTTTAAAATCTGAATTCTCTGAATCACTTTTAAGTATGGAATCAATTTTTATCAGACCTGGTGACTTTTATAAATACAGCTCGATGATTGGATCTCCATTTATTTCTCACGCTTTTATAAGATATTCTAATTCTAATGTGTAACAACAGCACATATAAAGTACCGATTGAAAAATATGGTAAAACTTACAAATTACGCCGATGTCCGTACAGCACACTTTCTTCAAAGGTCAATTTCATTTTGTCGTTACTCGTTAGCACATTTTCCAAAAGCACCTTTTCCAGGTTTCGTGTTTCATTATCTACAAGCCTAATCACCCGAAGTGCATTGTCTTGAGACCATGGTACATTGAGTGCTGTACTTCAATTTGAAAGTAGTTGAACTCCTCTGTGATTGTTTAAATGTTACTCATCGTCAATTAGAACATTTATTTACTTCAAATCGTAAAATTTTTCTAAATTTTTCATTAAAACGAAGACAATCTGATCTTCTTTGTAGAAATTAAATTTAGTCAAGAAATTGAGAGTGTTTATCTTATATTTTTTGCAAAGGAATTTTCTATTTTGTTTGTAGAAATTAATTTCAATATCGGAACCACTCATATCGGCGGGGCTGAACCAACTTCAGTTGCAAGAGTTTATAAGCATATGGACATTTTGAGACCAAAAAGCTAAAAAATTCAACGAACCCTGTTTGAAAAAAGTTGATTTTGATGTTTAATACTAAAAAAGTAATTAGAAGAAATATATACATTTCTCAATTTTCACTCAAAAATTATTTTAAATTATAAATTGTACATTTTATAACTCGAAAATGTTAATATATAGTAGGATTAAATGCAGGATAATATTTTTCAGCTCAAATTTACCAATATTTGAAACTTTAATTTACGATTTTATTAGTGAACTTTTCAAATTGAGTGGTTAAACTTCAGGAATACTGATTATTTTCACGTTTAATGTCATTTTTCTATTGAAATTTAAAAAAAAAAAACAAATTACGATTACCGCGGTTTTTATTGTAGTTTGCTGCATTTTTCGACAGTTAGTCAAACTTTCAATAGAAAAATTATATTAAAAGCGACAATAATAAATAAAAATCGCCGATAATAATAGCGGACTACACACTCTTTCCAATATTCCCCTCTTTTTCCTTTTTTAAACAATTCCTTTTTTTCCCTGTTTGCAAGAATCTTTCCCTCTTTATCATTTTTTCACATGAGAACGCAATTAATAGAACTTAATGAGAAAATCCAACTATTTTTGGTTAAAATGTTAATCGTTTTATTGCAAAATCAACCATTTTGTAAAAAAAAACTCGTCTCTTTTGGTTGAAAATTCATCTTTTCCTATTGATAATTCTACTGGCTTATAAAAATTCGTCTATTTGGCTTGGGAACTGAACTATTTGATTGAAAATTCCATTATTTGGTTAAAAACCCATATTTTTTAGGCGAAAATTCAACCGTTTTGTTGAAATTTCATTTCTTTAATTAAAAATGACCTTTTTTATTCAAAATTTAAGTGTCTTCTAAAAAATTCGTCTTTTTTACTTAAAAATATACTATTTGGTTCAAATTAAAATATTTAGTTGAAAAGTCATATTCTGGGTAAAAAAATGCAACTCTTTTGTTGAAGAATGATCTTTTTTGTTGAAATTCAACTGTCTTCTAAAAAAAATCTTCTTTTTGGTTTTAACATTGAATCATTTGGTCAAAAAGTCACATTTTTTGGTTGAAGAAATTGTCTTTTTGGCTTGAAAATTTACTTAAAACTTAACTATTTGGTTAAAAACTTGTCTCTTGCGATTAAACGTTCAATTATTTCGTGTTAAACGCAACTGTTTTGTTGAATATTCAACTATTTGGTTGCAAACTAGCTCAGATTACAAAATTAACTATTTTCAAACAAATTCATAATTTTGGCTTGAAAGTTCAGTAATTTGGTTGAGAATGCAACTGTTTTTGGTTAAAATTTCATCTTTTTTGTTGAAAAATTGGAACATTTTGTTAAACATTCCTCTATTTATTTGAAATTTCCATTATTTTCTCAGTTTGAAGGATTTCTAAAATATTTAACTTTGATTCTCGAAAAGTCAACTCTTTTGTTAAAAATTCGTTTTTGTTTGAAAATTCAATTCTTTTGTTAAACATGTAATATATTTTGACACAAAATCTTCGAAATTTTAATCTAATCATATTTAATTTAATGTTACCTAATATATTAATTTAATTTAAAAGCATTTATTCCCTTATTTTTGTGAACGATCACCCTATTTTCTCTATTTTCAAAGTATTTTGAGTCGTGAAGTCTCTAATAAATATCGTCTATTTTATCAACTACTTTATGAACAACAAATTCTCGAATTTAAACACTTTATTATCAAATTTGAAAAGCTACTTGACAAAAAGCATAAGATGAAGTTTCCGATATTGGTTAATTTTATCTGAAAAATAATTTCACGAATTTAATACCTACTACTGGCTGTAGAAGGACCTTGCAATTAAAGCTGTTTCAGTCCCACCGTGATACGAGAAACAAAATTTTATTTTCCCATTTTAGATCTATAATTTTTCTTCTGGATTTGTATATGTGTAAAAGGTAAAAATTCGAGGAAGAATATATTTTTGAGTTGGTTCCGGTGATAATTTTGAGAACGCATCGATGCGAAGGCAGGAAACAATGAACGCAAGGGGAATAAAAATACTGCATATCACAGAATATAGAATTAAAGAGTTTACGAGGAGTGCACACACATCCTGTGTACATACAAGAGGGCTAGTAAAAAGAGAAAAAAAATCGATTGTACATTATCTATCTAGACTAGTACAGGAGATGAGAAGCCACGAAGTGATATTGGATAATAGGCTCAAAAATTAGTCGGTTATACGTAAGAATATATAAGAGTAATGAACTTTGGCATGGAAAGTTTATCCGTACATATAATATATTCGATGAGCATTGGAACGTAAATGAGTAAAATATATGGGATCAAACAAGATGTATAGTTGGGTGGCTGAAACTTATCTAGTCACTACGCTAAGAATGAAATATATATTATAAATAACAAAGTACATACTCAGCCATCGCAAGCCACCCTGACTGAACGCGTTTAACCCTATTTTAACAAGTGCGGCCGCAAATGCGAAAACCTGTCGGTTTAATAATCTTATGTGATCATCTCTTCTAAATCCATATTGATATTGAAAAAAAGAATATATGTCATATTTTGTATTTCAAATAGCTTTCAAAACTAACCACCTACGAAGACACATTTTCTGAAAAACTGTTGGGGAAGAAAACGTGCACCGCGCCAAAAGAGGCACTGCGGCGCCGTAACAAACATAGCCGCTATGAGCAATCTATTTTTGAAGCAAATAATTGTCAACTCTGAGGTATTATAATGAAGAGAGCTACTTATGACAGCATTTATTTATTAAAATGGACGATCATTAAAGTTAAGCGTTTACGTTTATTAACGTTTTAATTTATTTTTTAACGTTTTACTTGTATTTCGGATGCTCATGACGGCCATACTTGTTAGTTCGCGTAGGGACCGACTGTGTCGCATAGCATGTTTAAATCCCCAATTGTGTTTTCTTCCCCTCTTCAAAAATTGTGTTATATAGTGTGTTTGTATAGGAATTAAAAGAACGCATCGTTTTTACAATGGAGAAAAAAATATTTGTTGTACAATATATAATACGTTTCTGAAAGGAGAATTTAGAACTGATTTATCATTACAGAATCACAGATATATTATATAATAAGTCTACAAAATAATTTCTTTGTTACTCGATTTTAATTTTAAAACGACGAAAGCTACGGTGACGATCATTGATCATTCTAAGTCAGTTTGTAATCTAAAGAGAATTAATTAATTTGATTGTAATTGGGTATAAAAAAAGCGCTGAAGCAAATTTCTGAATGCCCACTTATGCGACATAAGAGTAATTAAACCTTATACATAATAGAGCTTGCGCTGTAGCTTCAAGGTCATGGTATCGAGCTACAAAATATCATGACTGTCTTTATCAATGTTTGTGAATGTATTATAAGTTACGATAACAAGTAAGCGAGCTATTGAATGTGTATATGGTAATGCTATACTAGTCCATACAAAGACAACAATAAACTGTAATTTTGAACTCAAATCGATATCGATTGCATGCTATCATCTCCTAACAATTAGATTAGAACATTTAGGGGCCGGTAATTTCCTGAGAACAAGAAAAACCGAGAATTTCACACATTTTTTAATGGAAAAATCTATAAAATCACTGAAAATATCACAAATTTCATGTCATATGGTAAATGCAATTTTAAATAAGTTCAACTTCATTTTTTTTTTAATATACAGAATGTCACAAGAGTCCTGGGACGGCTAAATATTTCCTCAGGTAAGATATTTTTTAGAGAGGTCAAGGTCATTCTAGAAGTAACTTTCAACGAGGAATTCAAGGTCAACTTAAAAAAATGTAAACACCCTTTTTTTACATTGGCTATCGATAGAGCGGGAAATTTTACGTTCAAAAATAAACCCAGGTCAAAGGTGCATTGTAACCTTGAAGGTCACTCTAAGATCATTTAAACTTAAACAAGATCTGCATACCTCTGGGTCAAATTGGACCTATGACCCGAGTACATACTCGGACATAAAATTTACAGCTCTATCGATTGCCAATGTAAAAGAGGGGGGGGGGGGTTCCGATGGAAAAGTGGACATTGAAATTAAGTTGAAGGTCATCGTCAAGGTCATGCTTAAGGTGACTACTGAATACGCCTTATTAAAGTTAGTAACTTTGCTCTTTACGAAAAGAATTTGAAAAAGCTTCTATTCCCAGAGTTATGCAGACCTTGTTTAACTTTAAATGACCTCAGAGTGACCTTCAAGGTTTTTTTCAAGGTCAACTGTTTTTAAAAACAGAAACCCCCATCGGTAATCGATAGAACCATACATTATACGTTCGAGCCATACATTTTGCGTTGGATTGTGTACTCAGGTCTCAAGGTTTTCTCACGGTCAACTCCCGGTAAGAAGGAGTTAATTGGAACGTATAGACTGGCATTTATAGAATGGATATTTCAATGCCTTTAAATGCGTAAAAATTGCATTTTTGTCCGACATGCCATGAAATGCGCTTTACTGTACAAAACTCGTTTCGTTTCAATCATTTTCAATGTGCATAAACTTCAAGGCATTACAGTGATTTTCTTCTAATGCCTATGAGTTTATGACATCTAATGACATTCAGTGATACTCGGCGAACCGCCAAATTGTACGCCATGCAATACCTTTCGTGAACAAAATATTGAATACAATCAATGCCGGTCAATGCGATTTAATTATATTTCGGACGAAAATGCAATTTGTACACATTTAAAGGCATTGAAATTTCTTTTTTTTTTAACACCAATCTATGCGTCCCAATCAACTCGTTGATACCGGGCTGTTTTAAAAAATAGAAACCCCCATCGGCAACCGAGATAAAAAAGGGGTTTCCCCTTTAAAACAAAATTGACCTTGAAAAAACCATGAAGTTAATTGTCAGGATCAAAATAAGGATCACCATTGAATTCCCAATTGAAAGTTACTTCAGGAATGATTTAAACAATTATTTTTCCCCAAAAACTGTAAAAAGTTATCGTATTTTCCGAATGAAATATAATAGTTAGTGAATCTTTTAATTCCAATGGTTAACAAATTTCCATTTTTTTTAAACAATTTTTATTTGCTAAAGCAGTTTACGACAACATAATATTGGATGATATTGAGTAGTCAATTCCGATAAAAGCTTTATGTCATTCTTTATACAATTAATTGTTTTTTATTTTTCAAATTTCCTTCAAACTGAGCATGGATGAAGAATGAAGATTACCTGCGAGGCTTATAAATGGGTAAACATTTAACAGTAGTGAATAATACTGCTCAAAGGGGTGTTAAATTAATATCGGACTTTAACTGCTTGACAACGAGAAATAAATATCAAGAACAGTACTTACTACAAATAGTAAGAAATTATGAAAAAGTTTTCAGATATCAGAAAGAAAACATTGTCTTTGGCAAAAAAATCATGTTGTATGATCAGCGTTGTAATTATACTGCATATAAAAACATCATTACGACATCTTTACGACATCCTATGCCCATGTAGTGTCGATGTCTTTGCGATGTCATGAAGACATCGTCAGATCATACGACTTATTTACGATATCGTAAAGACACCTTAACGACATGGACATAGGTAATCGTCAAGTTGTCGTAAATATATCGTAACGATGTCGTAAAGACGTCGCCAAACTGTGTGCCTACTGGGTATCAAACTGACGTACGGGAAAACACAAAAAATATATATTAATATACACTGAGAGAAATTTTACACTGAAAGAACTACAATTTTTATTTGCTTTAAAGTCTCGGACTCCCGAAATTTCGCTCCGTGTATATTTACAAAAATAATTCTGTGTTCTATTTTATATTATTGATTCACATTTTTTAATAGCAAACTGTTTGATGAATAAAAATTGTTCAAACAATGACATGACACAATTTCAACAGAATCCACTACTCTTGAAAATCATTTAATATTGTGCTTAATTCACAAAATAAGATCTTAAAAATATTATTGGAAAAATTATGGTTGAAACAAACAATGGTTAATATATTCTTTCTATTCACTATACAGTGAGAAAAATAATTGCATGCATTCTATTTTATATTATCTTGTTTAAGTTATTTGTTTAGTTAAAATAGAAATTTGTTAAAAATGAAAAGAAACAATAATTTTTTAAATAATTTCATAATGTTTAAAAAAAATTCACTACTTCAAGCAATAACCAACTATTAAATTTCATTAATAAAATACAATTATTTTTTACATTTTTCTGGAAATAAATATTTGTTTAAAGAAGTTAAATTTATTTAAACAATTACATATTGTTTAAAAAGTCATGAGGAATATTCAATTTCTCCATTATTAATTATCTGTATTAAAAGAGATGCCAAAAATTGTTGAAAATTAACAATAATACGTTAAAATATAGTTTTCTTATTATTCATTCATATTTGGGCGCTGTGTGTGAACGAAGCGGGAAGGGAGGTAAAAATAAAAGTTATTTATATAGTTTTATTTCGTAGATACTCCTCTTCAACCCCTAAAAACTTCGCACGTTTTTATCAAGCCCTAAAGCACGAGTTCAATTTTTCGAAAATCAAAATTTACCCATGTTAAATAAGTGGGACGTTGCAGCGCCCGGCGGCACGTGTCAATATATGAATTTGGAAAAAAAAATTATGGATTTTGTTTCTCCATATACGAAAACTTTGGGGGGGGGGGGGTTGAATTGCTCTAAAGAGTGCCAAAAATGTTGCTATGCATTTTTGGACCACCCTTATCTTTTTCTTTACTTCATTCTATCTCTTTAATATAAATTTGAATCCTTCTCTTTTTCTATATCCCGCGATTGAGTACACCTATCATTTCCTATCACTTGAAATTCGCTAATACATAAAAAAGTGAGGGAATTTATTAAAAAAATTAATTAACTGTTTCAAACTTGACACAACGGTTTACCGTTTATAGGATACAATGAGCTAGAGAAAAGGAGATTAAAAAAGATAGACGGGAATTTAGAGTAACAGAGATAGACAAATATTGACGTGGATAGATGATAGGATAAGATTGAAAAAGATTGATGGGAATTTAGATTGAGGAAGAGATACAATCGGATACATTTTTTCTCTCTCTTTCCAGCATAAATATTTACAATTAATTTTAAAATATAGGATTTCTATATTTTTACTTTCAGCAGGGAATGTTTAACTTTTTAATTATGAAGTCACAGGATATAGAGCCATTCAAATATTGTGAATTTTAAAAGCAGACTATAGAATTTCCAGAGTTTATTAAAAATAATATTTTTCCAGTCTCTAGGGATTCAATTAATATGTTTAACCCTTCAAGGGCACGCTAACGTAAAATTAAATAAAGAGCATCCTGGGTGTTACGTACCCAAGGGTATTCAAACGTGTGCTGTGCCGACGGTATTGGATAGTTTTTTTACAAGAAAATCGATTAATGGTGTTTAATGTATTTAGTATAAGAAGAAAAAGGTTTCATCCCTGTGGAAAAAAATTAAGGATGTCCTAGAGACGTCTTTGGGACATCCCGAGAACGTCCATGTCTTTCAGACATCCTTAGGTCATCTTTAGGACATTGGACGTCTTAAAGACGTTGATTGGCCTGGCATAGGACGTCCTAGGAACGTTCAAATGACGTTCTTGGGACTTTCATAGTTTTGTGTCCACTGGGATAACAGTTTTTGAAATTTAAAGTAGTTCAAAAAAATTCTTTTTGCAAAAAAAATTTAAAAATGACTTCTTTCACTCTAAAATTCAAAACTTTTTAATTTTTTTATATTTACACTTAAAATTTTACTTGAATACTTCCGAGATACGGCGCTTCAAAAATAAAATTAGTCTTAGTATTCGTTCCAAAGAAGGTATTTATTAAAAAAAAAAATAAAAGCTTCAATTCAATGAAAAATGAAACACCATACTTTGCGTGATTAAACGATTTTCTTGACCTTAAACTGCATATAAAAATTATAAAAATCAGAATTATGTGAAAATAACGTAGAAAAATAGGTTTTCATGTTATTTGTTAATCGGGCGCCATATGTTTCATTTTCTTGGATTTGTCACGTTTTTTTAAATCGCAAATAAGTCGCTAGGTGTGATACACCCAGTTGCTCTTTAAGGGTTCATGTAGACAGTTTTGACAAACTAATAAGATATTCTTAAATATATTAGCACTATCGATTAATTAATACTAAAATCATAATTAATCTTTTCTTGAATTTGTCTCTGAAGTACATGGCCCAGTGGGCACAAAGTTTGGCGACGTCTTTACGACATCGTTAGGACATCTTCACGATAATTTTACAACATCCCATGTCCATGTCGTTAAGGTGTCTTTACGATATCGTAAATAAGTCGTATGATCTAACGATGTCTTTACGACATCGCAAAGACACCGAAACGACATGGACATAGGATGTCGTAAAGATGCCGTAACGATATCGCAAAGACGTCGACAAATTTTGTGTCCACTGGGGAATCTGAATAAGTAAAAAAATTTGTATTTTTTACTTAAAATGCAGTGCATATTTAGGTAAAACTATTGTGACCATACCATATTAGATTGTATTTAAACCGCTTCAAATGTCTACATTTTCAAGTAAAAATACTAAATTTTCATAAAGATAAATGAGCTGTTAACCAAATAGTTGAATTTTCAACCAAAAATATTAAATTTCTACCAAAAAGACGATTTTTTAACAAAATAGTTGAATTTTCAACTGAAAGATATCAATTATCCGCCAAACAGTTACATTTTTAACTAGAAAAGATCAGTTTTCAGCAAAACATAAAATTTGAAGTAAAAATTAATTTTTCACTAGAAAACAACAATAAGGTAAATGTGCCAGTCTTCGACAATGCATGGGTTGACGGCAGATGGGCAGTATTTTACATATAGTAAGCTGTTGTGTTCTTCGTTCTCAGCAAAAGTTTTTTTTCTAAACTCTATTTCCGATCACTCATATATCCAGGTGCCGATAACTGAAGCAGACAGATTTCTGACTTACCGATAACCCATGCATTCTCGTATTTATAACTTCGAACTTCTTATAATATTCATTCTAATAGGATATATTAAAAGTAATAAGTAATTTACCTTTCTTAAGGTACGCTTTATTCGATAAAACCCATTTCTTAATCTTTAAATATGTTTAATATAGTTTTTTAAGCATTTGAAATATGAAATTCGCTTCAGGCTTCTGATAACCGGAATACTTACCTTAGATGAATAGATGAAAGAATAGATGAATTTTTAAACAAAAAGATAAATTTTTAAGGAAAGAGATTATGTTTCAAGCAAGTACACTGAAACTTCGATTTAATGAGTGGATAGTTGAATTTTGAACGAAAAAAGATATATTTTCAACCAAAAATGGAATCGTTAAATTTTCAGTTTCAATGATTAATTTTTAACCAAAATGACGCATTTTAGACTAAAATGAAGAATTTTCAACTCGAATGGTTAAATTTCAACTAAAAAAGAAACATTTCCGACTAAAAATGGAAGTTAAACTTTCAGTTAAAAAATTATTTTTCAATGAAACTGCTTTTAGACAACCCAGTGGGCACAAAGTTTGACGACATCGTTACGACATCCGTCCATGTCGTTAAGGTGTCTTTACGATATCGTAAATAAGTCGTATGATTTGACGATGTCTTTACGCTATCGTTCAGGCACCGAAACGACATGGACATAGGATGTCGTAAAGTTGCATAAAGATGTCGTAAATCCGTCGCCAAATTTTGTGCCCACTGGGCAAAAATGCTGAAGATACCCCTGGCGGACCGAAGGAATCGAATGGAGCCTCTACAAAGTACCCGTAAAGACCCCATTGGATCCACATTCGGTTCCTTTTTAAAAAACTCGAAAAAAAAGCAAAATCAACTTTTAAATTGTTGAAATTCGGATCCTACGTTAAAATTCCCTATAGAAGGTTACGGAATAATCTCAATAGTTTTTTTTGCAACGGTAAAAACTTTAAAAAAATAAAAGACGTATAACGCCTGTTGACTGCTACACTTCAAACGCGTCGCCTGTAAGTAGCAGTCAACAGGCGTTATACGTCTTATATTTTTTTAAACTTTTTACCGTTGCGAAAGAAACTATTGCGATTATTCCGTGACATTCTATAGGGAATTTTAACATAGAATCCGAATTTCAACAATTTAAAAGTTGATTTTGCTGTTTTTTTCGAGTTTTTTAAAAAGGAACCAAATGGGGTCTTTACGGGTACTTTATAGAGGCTCCATTCGGTTCCTTCGGTCCGCCAGGGGTACGACCAGAATGGTTGGATTTTACACCAAAAAGATTAATTTTAAACTAAAATGATGAATCTTGAAAGTTAAATTTTGAACCAAAAAGTGCAATTTTAAACTAAAAAAGATATATTTTCAACCAAAAATGGAATAGATCAATTTTCAATTTAGAAAATGAATTGTTAACCAAACTGATGCATTTGATAAGATAATTGTGAATTCTCAAATAGATCGGTTAAATTCTCGTCTAAAAAGTATCTATTTTCGACCAAAAATGGAATAGTTCAATTTTCAGTAAAAAAAATTAATTTTGAACCAAAATTATGAATTTTAGATTAAAATGATTTTTCAACTAGAATGGTGGAATTTTTAACGAAATAGATAAATTTTAAACTAAAAATTAGGAATCTTTATCGGTAAGTTAAACTTTTAACCATGCACATTAATTTCTGCCAAAAAGACGAATTTTCAAACAAAAAAATAAATTTTAACCAAGAAGATTAATTTATATCAAACAAAAAAATTTTTCATGTAACAAATAAATTTTTTCATTCAATGAGATGAATTTTCAACTAAAATGATGGCATATTCAATCCGAATAATTCCTTTTTCAGTTAAAAAAGAAATAATTTTGAACCTACCTATGAATTTTAGATTAAAATGATTTTTCAACTAGAATAGTTGAATTTTAAACAAAACAGATAAATTTTAAACTAAAAATTAGGAATCTTTATCTGGAAGTTAAATTTGTAACCTAGAAGATTAATTTAAACCAAAAAAGAAGAATTTTCAAAAAATACATGAATTTTCAACTACAAAGATAAATTTTGAACCAAGAAGATTAAGTTATACCAAATAAGATGAATTTTCCACTAAAAAATATAATTTTCAACCAAAAATTGAAGTTAAATTTTCAGTTTAATAAAAGCAATGCTCAAACAAGGAGATACATTTTAAACGAAAATGATGGAACAATTACATTTTCAGTTTAAAAAAGATTAATTTTCACTATAATAGTTAAAAGTTTCAACTGAAATAGTTATAAATTTTCACTAAATTTTTAATTTGAGTTTAAGAGCATTGAAGAGCATTGAAGCCTTAGTAGTTAAACAAATTTAAAAGTCCAATGGATACTTTAAAACTTGTTTGGAATTTTTAAATAATTTCAAATTAATAGATTAATAATTAAACGCCTTTATTCAATTTCAAAACCTATTCAAACATTTATATATATATATATACCCTATTTTTCAAATTTAATTTAAAAAGTTTTGATTAAAATGGAACTTTTTTTGTACTATTTTACAATGTTATGTATTATAATTTATGCATAGAGAATCGTTTGAATTGCACAATTATAACTTTAAAAGAAAGGAAAGAAATGTTTGTATTAATTTTTTTGGCTGATTGTTAGCGAATGAAAAGTCCATCGATTTTAAAGGGTGGGGGGGGGGGGAGATTGAATTTTAATATTTTATTAATTGGAAGAATGATGTTTAATATAGAAAGCTTTGACAAATTATATTACAGGATATTCTTAAGTATAATAGCGTCATCGATTAATTAATTAATACTAACAACATAATTAATCTTTTCTTGAATTTGTCTCTGAAGTCCATGAATTTGAATAAGTAAAAAAAAGTGATCTTATACTTTAAATGCAGTGCACATTTAGCTAAAATTCTACATTTTCAAGTAAAAATATTCAATTTTCATAAAGATAAATGATTTGCTAAACAAATAGTTGACTTTTCAATAAAAAATATTAATTTTATACCAAAAAGATGATTTTTCAACAAAATAGTCGAAATTTCAACGGCAAAATATCATATTTTCACTAAATAGTTAAATTTTTATCTAAAAAAGATCAGGTTTGAGCAAAAAATGAAAGTTTTCGTTAACAAATTAATTTTCTACTAGAAAACAAATTTTCAACAGGAATAGATGAATTTTCAACTAAAAAGTTGAATTTTTAACAAAAGATATTAACTTTCAAGCAAGTGCACTAAACCCTCGATTTATTGAGTGGATAGTTGAATTTTGCACTGAAAAAGATCTATTTTCAAACAAGAATGGAATATGTAGTTAAATTTTCAGTTAAAAAATTAATTTTCAACCAAACTAAATTTTAGAGAAAAATTATAAATATTCAACTAGAATGGTTGTATTTTAAACCATAGATGAATTTTCAACTAAAATGATGAATCTTGGAAGTTAAAATTTTCAACCAAATAGTGGCATTTTGAACTAAAAAACTCTATTTTCAACCAAAACTGGAATAGGTAAATTTTCAGTTTAGAAAATTAATTTTTAAACCAACGGATTCACTTTATACGAAACTTACGAATTTTCAAATAGAACTGTTGAACTTCTATCTAAAAAATATATTTATTCTATCAAAAATAGAACAGTTCAATTTGAATTTTAAAAAAAATTTATTTCGAACCCAACCTATGAATTTTAGATTAAAATTATTTTTCAACTAAAATGGTTGAATTTTAAACCAAACAGATGGATTTTCAACTAAAAATTAGGAATCTTTAGCTTGAAGTCAAATTTTTAACTAAACAGATGAATTTGTACCAAAAAAGATAAAATTTAAAACTTATGATTAAAAAAGGAACTTCTTTTAAACTATTTTACAATATTCAGAGTGGCCGTCTTAAACGAATAAAAAATTCCCGGTAATTTCCCGGTTCGCAAACATTTTTCACGGCCAATGAAATTTAAAAAATCAAACTATTCTAAACATTTTCCATATAAAGTAATAAACAATAAACAACAAATTAAAGTATTCAAAATGGAACACTTTTTATTCCAAACTTTTAAAATTGAAGTTTAAAAGTTTTTCAATTGAAAAATTGTGTATTCAAATGCTCGAAAATGCTTTTATCAATTATACAGTTCAAAGATTCAGATTAAGTTCCAAAAATATAAATCCATGTTAACATTTTCAATAGTCTAAGTTACAGAATCAAGCAATGAACTTTAAAAATGTTCAAAATTAGATTATTTTAAGTAATTTTAAGCTAGATATATTAAAAATTGGAAATAATTTTTTTAACTTAATAGTTCTTAAATTAGAAGTTGAATTTTTTTTAAATAGTCTAGGCATCCTTCAAAAGCTTTAAAATTTTATTTCAAAATCTTGAGAAATTTAGAAGTGGTTATATATTTTTCCAAATTCAAAATAATTTTTGAATTTTTTTTCGGAACTTTTAAATGTATTTCAAAATGAATTGAATTTTTTCTATAATCTTAGAAAATCCTGCAAATTAAAAAAAAATTTGTATTTATAAATAATAATAGAACACTTATTATTTTAAAAAGATTCGAATTAAATTTAGAACTTTAAATAATTTGAAATACTTAGATGATTTAAAAATAAAATGTACATTTTTGCAGATCTCAAACAAAAAATCTATAAGTTTTTTAATAATTGTGGAAAGACTTTAAAAAAATAAAAAGTTTTTTTAAGATGCTTAAGAAAATTGAAAATGATTTTCCACTTAGAAAAATTATTGTAGCAGAACATGGAAAATTAGAAGGATTTTTTTAATTTGCAGAATTTGCAAAAATTGTAGGAGAATTCCGATTAATTTAAAAATATATTTTGAAGTTCTGAAAAAAATGTTAATACACTTCGTTTAAATTCCTTGAAATAATTTCCAGTTTTTAATTAATTTTGACCCATTTCAAAATTTCTATGTATCTTTTAAAATTACTCAAAATTTTTCTACAAACAATAAGTGTGCAATTGTTATTTATGCGTCAAAATTGAACAATTTAACTTAAAAATTAAACACTTTTTAAATAGAACAATTACAATTGTGACGCTAAAAGTTTTACAGTTCTTCGAAAATATCAAGATTCAAAGCTTTCTATGTAAAACAATTCAGTTTCAAATTATTATTATTTTTTTTAATATATGGTTTCAATTTACTCATCTTAAATGAAAAGTGAAATATTGCTAAATATTAAAAACTTAGTATTTTTCTACATTCAGAAATTTCAAATTAAATCGGATAAAAATTAAATAATTTAGACTCACAATATTTTTAATTTAATAAAAATCTTTAATTATGACTATATTATTATGGATTTATTTTTAAGATGAAAATTGGAAAACGCACTTTACATTTTTTAATGGCGAAACAAATTAATAGAAATAACATATTAATAAATTTATTTATTAAATTTAATATAAACACTAATATAAAGAAAGACCTGAAACTATGAATTAAAAATATATTATTGATAAGTCATGAAAATTTGTATTTAAAAATTAAATTATTGGAATGCATGATATATTAATTTCAATTCTTATCAAGACTTTCGGATTGAAACAGTTACAATCTGGAAATTCTCAAATTTTAAACGGATCTACAATTGTTTAATTAATTTATTAATATTTACAGTTGATAAAATAAAACTCTTTTTCATCAGAAAATTTCAACTTCAAATGCTTTTAATTTTTCATTGTTTGAACCTTAAAAACTGCATTTTAATTATTTCAAAAACTGTTAAAATCGAACTTGGGCAGATTTTTCTTCTGAAAAGTCGTAAAATTCCCGGTTTCCCTGTCCGGCGTCCAACCTGTTTTTTATTTAAAAAATCTTCGATTTTAAAAAGTTCTAATTTTTATTTTTTTAACCTTTAAAATTGCATTTTAAAATTCTTTAAATTAAAATATATGCTCAAAAATTAAAAATCTATAATGAAAAATTTTTGAATTGATAGATTTACGAATTAAGCATTCTAAGCTAAATGATATAATACTTTATAAAAATCACAATTTACCAAATTATTTAAAAACGGGTGAAATCAAAGTTGGATAACATTTTTATTCTAAAAATTTTGTAAAACTCCCGGTCAAGAAATAAATTCACTTTCATTTCCCGGTTTTCCCCGGTCTCATAAAATTCCCGGTTTTCTCGGTCCAGCGGCCACCCTGAATATTATATATTATAATTTATGTATAGAGAATCGTTTGAATTTTACAATTCTAGCTTTAAAAGAGGAACAGAAATTTTGGTACTTCATTTTTTTCCTAATTGTTAGCGAAAGTTTTTATTTTTCTATTTTGAGTTTGAAATAAGAAATTGTTTGCTAAATTAGCAGGACATCTTATACTTTAAGATTTTTATCGAGTTAAAAACGGGAAGATATTGCTTTTTATTATTTTATGAAATAGAAGAATGATAATTGTCATTTTTTTTTATTAAGTTGGAATGGAGAGAATATTTGGTTTCCATTTTTTTTTCAGAATTGGATGAGGCTTTTTTCGGAAGAACTTTTTACTTTTAATTTTTTTCTCTGAATTGGAAGAGAGAAATTTGTTATTTTTAACATTTGTACTGAGTTGAAAGGGAAAAAAGTGTGTTATGCAAATGAGAATCCGAAAAAATTCTTTCAACACATGGAGTATTTGATTTTTGAAGAATCTGTATGCAGAAAACCCATATTCAGAAAAATGCTGGTATCTCCTTACACTTAAAATATAGATTCCCAGCCAAGTAACAAATCCGAATCTATTACTAATTTAAAATATAATTATAAAGGGAATTTTTCTTAATTTATTTATTACCCATTAATATTAGACGAAGTATACATACATAAAAGTGTTATCGACTAATGAGTTCCATTGCTATTGATTCAAAACGTAATAAATATTTCAAACAAATATACCAAACAAAATGCATATTTCCCTGAAAAACCTCATCCTCTAAAGAAATCTTATTATTCAAACAGAATTCCAATAAAATCTTCTTTAAACTATTATAAATTAACAATAATATATAATATATTCTATCTCTAAAAAATAAAAATTATTTACTCTTAATCTAAAATTATTTCCCTCGGGATGAAACTTTTCCTTCTCATATTCTCGAACCTAAATGAATCCTGGTTTCGTTTTGAGTACAAAGCCGCAAGTCTTTAAAAATGTTGAGTGCCCTAAAAAATAGAATCTTGCAAAGAAAAAAAAATGGCGAAATCGAATTCAGCAAATTTTGAATAATTTTATCGATATGCTATAGGGTTTATCACAGAATACTTGCAATAAGTCTATTTGCTGGAATTCATTTAAGATTCAAAATATCAGACTGTAGGTGTTAGGCAATACAATATTAGACAAAATATGAAGTGGTAATTCAATCTTTAAATTTCGATGCTTTGTGAAATTCTGAGGGTCTACCATCATGCGCGCTTTTCAATTATTCTCTTTTTACTTTCGTCTTTCCCTAATGCCAGCTACTTCCGTTCGAGCAATTCCATCTTTAATGGATCCAATAATACTGCGAATTTTCTAAACTAATGGAATTACCGAGTTCTTAAAACGCAGCTCCTTTCTGGCATTCCGATCTCACGAACTTGCTTGGGAAAGGCACGATGTGATGATAATGACAGCCTCCAGTATTGGTAAGTTATCGATTATCCGAGAAACGCCCCTAGTTGAACAAATGTCATTACTTCTTAATTACATACACTCTCAGAAAACGATAGATTCCTTTGATTCTGCTGAATTTTCACAATCATCAAACCTGCTATCATTTCAAACAGTGCAATCTTTGTTAATTGTTATTCGTCTTTTAGTCTAGGTGTAGCTATTTCTTTATACAAATTCATGCAGACTCGTACACTGTTCTTTCTTACTGTTTATTAAATTTACATATTGTATGGTTTCAAAGACCATTCGATCTTCTGCACTTGGAATTACGTCTCATCAAGAAAATAATGTTGCCGCTCCACTCGAATTTCACCGACTCGATACAATCCATAATACATTGTCTTCTCCAACTTAAAAGTACTCATATTGAAAAATCTTACGCTTTGTAAACTATTATAAAGTTCAATTTCAACTTGATCGACCTTTCGTGTTCAAGTTTTAATCCTTAAATGGTATGGTATGATTAAATTCATGATGCCAGGGAGTCAATTAAAAAAGTCGCTTTATTTCACCACACCAGTTAAGCTTTTAAAACTCGTCAGGACAATTAATTATCGCCCTTATCTAAATATCTAATACAAATGCATCATAGTGCTAAATTAAATCTTTTTTCCTTTTCTCTAATTATTTTCTGAACCTGCCCTGGCTAAAAATTACTCTTAGGTCGATCTTCGGCTATTTTTTAAATTTTGTTTGGCTCTGTTAGAAATTTTTAGCCAGATGCAAACTTCAAACCTATTTTATCAATCGTAAAAAGTGGAATCGATCTATGCGAGAAGCTGTGCTTAATTTGTACTTGCACACAAATTTTCTATATAACTTTACAATAAAAGATGAAGAGAATTAGCAGTGCCCGATTGCCCGCGACTTATGTCTTTAAAATTATAATGCAGAAAATCGTTTATCCCAAGATTACATGCTTGAATTACCGAAAAATAAATTATGTACAATTTCATACTCTAGTGTCAGAAGAACGACGACGGCAAGCGAAATATTTGTAGTTCAATAGTTTATATGGTAATAGCGAAAAGGATGATCAGACGAGCTCGAGCTTAGAGGTATTAATTATTATTATTATTATTATTATTATTATTATTATTATTAATATTAATATTACTATTATTTTATTAACATTATATTTCTAAATATTTCAAATCATAGGGCTTGAGTACCTGCCTTCTTTTCCACTCTTTTCACCGCTATTGAAAATCTTGCAAGTCCTTCTCGATAATATATAGAAAATAGTAGTCCCATGCAATCTGCGCTTACAAAAATTGTTTTATTCATTTGATGGCAAAATTGTGGACATAAGTGCAGCTGGCGTAGATTAGGTGACAGTGGAAAGGATTAGGATGACAAATCGTCGTTCGCGCGTTTGATCATAATCTGGCGATACTGAGATCAGTTGTCCATGGCGTATCTACGGGTCCATTCTTTGGCGTTACGTATCGCTTCGCTTTCATTTATTTTCCAGAGTTCGGCTACATCATTTGCTAATGGATCGTCAGGATTGGGTGCACTTAAAAGCGCTTGTATCGAAAGAAGAACTGTTCTAATTTGGAGTGCTGGACTCCATTTGTCTTTCAAAATGTCCAAACAAATCCGGCCCAGCCTGAAAATTGTCCACATTGTGTAATACGTTCACAAATTCACGGCCCAAAATGCTTTCAAACAAGGCAGATAGCGCGATTTTTCAAGAAAATAGGATAATTAATTTTTTTTTTTAATCATGAAGGTAACATATTTAATTCAATTTAAAACGCTTAAAAATCCTACTACTTCAAGTCAAAATATGTATTGAATTTTCAACAAAATAGTTATATTTTCAATGAAACAATCAAAAGAATGTTAAAAAAACAGAACAAAAATAATTTTTAAGAAAATAGTTCAATTTTTAACGAAAGAGAAAAAGATTCAACTAAAATAACGAATCCTCAACCAAAAAAATGCATTTATAACAACAAACTTCTACTCTCAATGAAGAAGTTGAATTTTCAACAAAAACAAAAACGAATTCTTAAGCAAAAAATGAAATACTTAAGTATTTAGATGAAAAAAAATTTTAATTTTACACTAAAAGAAAAATCAAACTCAAAAAAAGATGAATCTTCAAGAAAATAGTTGTATCGTCGGCCAAAAGAGATGAATTTACAATAACAAAAAAATCATTATGTACGCAAAATTTAGTTTTCAACAAAAGAAGGTAATTTTCAACCAAATAGTTTAATTTTCAAGCCAACAAGAAGAATCTTCTACAAAACAGTTAAAATATTCAACAAAAATGTTCATTTTCAAGTTGAATTTTCAACAAACTAATTTAATATACAAACTTTCAACAAAAAATTAATTTTCAACCAAGTAGTTTAATTTTCAAGCCAACAAGAAGAATATTCTACAAAAAAGTTAAATTTTCAAGTTGAATTTTCAAAAAACTAATATAATATACAAATTAACAACAAAAAGCTAGTTTTCAACCAAATAGTTTGATTTTAAAGCGAGCAAAAAGAATCTTCTACAAAACAGTTACATTTTTAACAAAAATGTTTATTTTCAACAAATTAATTTAATATACAAATTTTCAACAAAAAGTTAATTTTCAATAAAATAATGTCATTTTCAACGAAATAGGAACAATTTTAACCACACAGATGAATTTGAACAAAAAATATAATTATAGACTTTTAACCCCGACCAAACCAATTTTCAACTCAATATATATATTTAAATCTTCACTCAAAAAAAATTAGTTTTGAAAAACAAAAAGAATTTTCAACAAAATGGTTTAATTTTTAACCAGAGATGAATTTGAAACTGCAATTATGAATATTTAACTAAAAAATGTATTTTCAAAAAAGTACTTCAACTCTGAATCAAAAAGTTGATTTTTCAAACAAAAAAAGATTAATTCTAAACTAAAAATGTAATAGTTAATATCCATACTAAAAAATATTTTAATCTTAAATGAAAAACAAACAAATATGAATTTTCATCCAAAAAGATGATATTTTCAATAAAAGAGATGAATTTTCGACCAAAAAATAGATAAATAGTTTAAAAAACAAAATAGTTGAGTTTTCAAGAAAATAATTTAGTTTTCAACCAAATAGTAGAGACTTAAAAATTAATTAATTCTTCACCAAAAATATAATATTATACTTTTCAACAAAAAAAATATAGTAAGTTTGTTTTATAACACAAAAAAGGGAAATTGTTTTAATACATTGAATTACATCTTATTTGGGGTATTTTACATGAACCTTGGAGATAATGTACAAAAGTTAACTTAAAATTGTTACGATTGTAATCTGCCTTATCTAATTAAAAAAAGGAGTGAAAACTTTATAGTTCAAAAAAATATTTGCAAAACAATGATAAAATGACTTCTCAAATTTTGTAAGATAAACTGCGTATCAAGACAAAAATGTTTCTTCTCTAAAAATCAGATTATATTTTTACTAAAGATTTTCCACTAGTTATCAAAAATTGATTAAATTAAAGACAGAATATTTTACAATTTAAATTCCTCTTTAACCTACTTAAATGTCTCCATTATAGTTTGAAACCCCAAATAAAATGTATTTCTCATTAAATCAGAATTAAAAAAAAAAAAAATTCCAAAAAATCTACCAACGTTTTGGTTTTCAGTCATCATAAAAAATGAGAACTTTCTGTTTTCTTTGTAAATTCGGTGAAAATTTAGTTTTGTGGAAGAACTGTTTTTAGCAAGTCGAATATTTTCTTTAAAATGCCGAATGGTTTTTTTAACTAATGCAGGCATTTAACTTTTTGTTCTTTATTCTAATTCATTTTTTCTTCATTTTTTTCTCGAAAACAAGAAAATCCACGTTTTTTACAAGAAGAAAAAAACTATATAAGATACGAAAACGACGCAAATAACAAAAACATTTTTCTTAAAATGACCTGATAAAGACATAAAAAATTATATGTTAAAGCTTTTCTCTATCTCTTCTCAAAATAATAGGAGTCTATTCTGGTAACAATATATATTTAATAAAATAAATAATAATGAAAAAAATGAAGACAAATTTAGTACAAGTTAAAATGGGTTTTTAATTATCTTCGAAAATAAGACATTCAGGAACAAATTTAAATACAAGTTCTTCTTTACGACAGAATACATTTTATTATTAAACAAAAACTACTTTAACCGGCATTATTTATACATAGTAAAAATTTGCAACATAAATTGTTCGAAAAGTGTCAATAGCCTTTTTTTTTAGAACTTTTTAAGAGAAATAATTTTGTTCTGCAGAAGTTTATCGTGCCTGTAGATGTTGCCTTTTTTCTAAACGAGAATTTTAATTATTTTTTCCCTTGACTGGGAGGTAAAATCTCGATTTAATCGATAAAATCTCATGAAATAATATTCAATCTAAAATAATAATTAGGAATAAAAAACGATTAGGGTTACTAAACAAATGATCTTACAACATTGTTAGAAAAATCACCACGATTTTGTTCATTTTTAAGTTTTTTAAAGAATTTTTCGCCTGATTAGGAAAGAAAACTAAAAGTTTTGTAAGATGCAAGACGGAAACGTTCAATTCCTGTATTAGTTTAAATAATACTGATAAGACCGTCCACTCTTATTGATAGTATGCGTCATCTGCTTTATAAAATTTAAATATTCATAATATTGTCAAAATTTTTGTCATTGAATAGGTAAAATTCATATCTCATTTCCTTTGAAAAACAACATCAGGCGAACTGAATTCAAATGGATATAGTCTCACAACGTTTCGGAAATTTTAATTTTAAATAAAATTTTACTTTCTCTTTTAAAAAGGGTAAAACCGGTGCCAAATTTCCAAAAAACTGTAAATCATGTCAATTTTTTTTTAAATAGAGTCATAAAATTGTTCAAGTATTAACAATGAACTTTAATGTTATTTAAAATTTCATTATTTAGTCTATCAAAATTCCTCTGAATTTATCGCAGGCTTAATTTTTTTTCATTTTTCACTTCACTTTTTCTCATTTTTCTAGTTTAATGCGAACTGAATTCACAGAACCCAATCCAACTATTTTTTGTTGAAAATTGATTATTTTCGGTTGAAAAGCCTACTATTCAATTTTTTATTAAGAACTCATTTTTTGTATTTAAAACTTTTATCACTTGGTTCAAAATTTAATTATTTTATTAAAAATTGCACAATTTTGATAAAAAGTCATACTTTTCTGGTTGAAAACTCATCTTTTTGGCTTGAAATTTTATCAATTCAATTAAAATATTTTTCTTTCTTGAATAACAAATTTTGTTTTTAGTGAACATTCAACTATTTTGTTAAATATTCATCTCTTTTTGGAGAAATTGTCTAATTTTTAGTTGAAAATGCAACTGTCTGGTTAAAAGTTGATCTGTTTCGGTTGAAAATGAAATTTTGTTGTTGAAAAATCACGTTTTCGGCTGACGTATTTAACTGTTTTGTAGGAAATTTATCTTTGCAGCTATAAAATTCAACAATTTGGTAGAAAATTTAACAATTTGATTGAAAATGTGTGTATTTTTGAAAACTTGTCTTTTTTTTATTGAAAATTAATTTTTTGTTAAAAATGTAACTATTTGGTTAAAAATGAATCTGTTTTAGTTGAGGATTAAAGTATTTTGTTAAAAATTCGTATTTAAAAACTTCCAAGAAAAGGAGAATAGTGAAAAAACAGGCTTTAAAAAAAGTTAAGAAGGTTATTAACCCGTTAACGCCGAGAATGCCCCTTTGGGTACACCACTCTTTCAGCAATTATAACTCAAGCAATTCAAGGTATAAAAAATTGAGACACACATATTTTTGAAGCTAAAGATCTCTTCTTTCCGACGGTTGGCATGAAAATGTGATAAAATGTTGTTAATTATGGAAAAATATCGTTTGAACAAAAAAAAAAACGATTTTTCCCATTTTTTTTTTATAAAATGGAGTTTCCCGAATGGTTCTCAGTGTGCAATCTAATTGGAACCTCAGTAACCGGTGGAATAAATGCCTAAGCTTTCAGAATATATGGTTTCGAGATCAATTTTTTATCTTAGTGTGTTCAAAATGGCTCGTTAATGACAAATTTTTTGCGAAGACATTCATGAATTTTGTTTCTCAAAAAGTATGACCTTTTCAAGAAAGTGCAAAAGTAGAAAAATTTCTTAGAATCACTCAAAGAATACGTGAGAATTTTCCCAGAAAGTTCTAAATTATTTTTTTGATTTTGCAATTTGTCAATTTTTGACAAATTCTCTTCATTTTTTATATCTTGAATTGCATGAGTTAAAATTGCAGAAAGAGTGGTGTACCCAAAGGGGCATTCTCGGCGTTAACGGGTTAAGGCAATTTAAAAAAGAAGATGTGACAAGTACAGAAAGTCAGCTACCTGGTTTTAAATGACCAATCTTTCTAATATTGTAATGAAAATTAGATTTCGAACAAATCCTTTTAACGCGACACGCATTTGATTTTTTATTAATTTTGTATCCTAAAAGCCCATTTTCAGCAAAAATGTTGGTTATCTAGTTTTGTACTGCGACCCGTCAAATGTTTTATAATTGTGATTGAAAAAAAATAAAAACAGGAGTGAAAAAATCTAAGGAATATTATTCTTTATTATTTTTTTAAATTTCATGTCAAAAATTGAATGGTGTATTGCCCAAAGATCTTTAGATTTTTCCCAAGAACTACGTAGTTAATTATATTTCCTGTGGCTAAATATAATGCAGAAAAAAAGAATGAAATCAAATTGAAGGCATTAGTAGAGATTATGAAATCAATCGCAACTTCCAAGAATGAAAAGATAGCTCTTGATTAAATGAAATCTCTGCCACTGAAACGCATTTCATTCAATCAATTTTTTTTATAAGTAATATAAATTCAACATAAATAAGAATTGAGAAAGCAACCGACTAGTTCAAATAGAAGAGAATAAAACAAGTTCTGTAATAAAATTACCTGTCGATGTTTGGATGGTAAATTTTTGTAATAAATCTAACTTTTGGTGCTGACATGGGATAGTCTTCTGGTAAAAATAACTCGAGCTTAAATAATCCACCTTCGAATGGAGAATCCTCAGGCCCCGTGACAATTACATGAAAATACCTAGCATTAGTGTCATCTGGTACTGCACTGATCCCAGGGACTGGCTCTTGCATCAGTCTTTGCGTTTCTTTTATGATCCTTCGCGGTAATGCAGCCATTTTTATTTGCTATAAACCGAAAAAAGAACTGATTAAAACCTACAATTCTATACAGCTTTTATTTTAAAGTAGTGCCAAAAATCAGATCTCTGAAAAATAGTTTTATATGATTTTAAGACTCATGATGTCATTTCAAATAAAAAAAAAGGAATACATTTTCAGGGGTCGCTTAAAAAATATGTCAAGATTGTTCCTAAGTTCGTATAAGTTTAATATTGACGTACCGTTCGAGGTGCCCCCCTCCCCCCCCCCCTAAAAAAGGCTTTACGTATTTTTTGAACGGTTATTAATCACTAATTAGGCAAAGACGGTAACAACAATGTCTTAAACAATTGTATTTAAAAATAATAGTTTAAAGAAATAAACTTTTGTAACTTACGATCAAATTGTTTTTACAGAAAAAAAATTTATTTTTAATTGAAATTCATTAAACTTATTGTCTTTAAGTATATACGTTATTTATAAAACCATCCAAAAATATTCAAATATTTACATTTCTTTCAATGAATATAACTTTCCTGTCGACAAAATTTGATAGAAGAAACTAAAATAAAATATCATTTGCCAGGGAGGCCTTAGGTCAGGGATAAACTGGAAACTAGGGAAAAAGTCAGGGAATTTTATTGGTCAGAGAAGTCAAGGATTAGAAAGAAATCTTACAAAGTCAAGGAATTTCTATAAGAAGCACTTTACATAACTGCCAATGGTATTAAATAAAACAATTTAAACTTTAATCTCAAATTGTTTCTATTTATAAAATATTCTATGTTAAAAATGTTACAAGCTTAAAATTCTGGTCTTTGAATATTAAATGGTCCAGAAAAATGAAAGATTGGTCAGGGATTTCTATATTTTTTTCTTTTGCAATTGTGTTCTCCTATCGCTTCTTTTTCTATTAACAATTTCATTAATCGGTTGAAAATTAAACTGTTTTCTTCAAAATTAATTTTCTGTTGACAATTTATAGTTTGATGTAGAAAACTCCACTATTTTTTTGACACTTGATTTTTGTTTATTTAAAAATTCAACTGCTTTGTTGAAAATTCATATTCTTTAATTTAAAAATCAACTACTTGATCAACAACTTGTCAAAGTTGAATCACTTTAAAAAAATATATTTTTATTGAAAATTTCAGAAATTAACATTAATTTTTGTAACAAATTTGTTTAGCTATTCCAGTACGAAATTTAATATTTTAGTTGAAAATTCATCTACTTTTTTTTGTTGAAAATTGATATTTTTCAACTGAAAATTCAACTACTTGTGTAAAAAATAAACTATTCTGTTAAAAATTTCGTTCTATGGGTTTGTGGAGAATTCGTCTTCTGGATTTCAATTTAACCAGATTGCATGGACGAAAATTATACACAAATATTATTATTCTGTCTGGACTGAAAAATCTTTATTTGTTGGAAATTTTGTTCATTTGGTTAGAAAATTCATCATTGTACTTAAAAATTCATCTTTTTGGTATTTTTATTTTTTAATTATATTGTTGACTATTTTGTTAAAACTGTTGTTTTTTTTTTTACTGAAAATGTAACATTTTCATTTCTGATTAAAAATTAATGTATTTTATAGCCACTGTCGTTAAAGTTTATTTATTTTGTTGTTGAAAATTCAACACTTTTGTTAAAGATTGTTGGGAATTTAATTGTTTTGTTGAAAATTTAATTATTTTCTGAAAGTCCTTTTTTGTGGGAAATTTAACTGTTTTGTTGAAAATTCATTATTTTGAACTGGAAATTCATATTTCATGCTATAAAGATATAATTTTTGATTAAAATAAATAAATTCGAAATTTATACATTTTATTCTGAATTTTTATTGTTTTACTCCGTTTATCAAAGATTAAAAAGCTGGTCTTTGAATATGAATTGTCAGGGAAAAAGCAGGGAATTTTGCAGATAAAGTTTTTCGACCATCATGTTTACTGACAGCAATTAAAAATTAAGTACTACTCTAAAGAAAATTCAAAAGAATAAAAATAGCAGTAATCCAAAATCCGATTGCAGCGCTACCGTGGCCGAATTTCCAAATCGAAAAAAGTGGCAGTATGAATATAAATGTCAGTAAGAAAAAATCTCTGTTCATAATTGATTGTTATCTACAAAAATCTGAATATTAATTTTTCTCAATTTTCCCAAATATTGCTCTTATAAAAATATTTCAATTATAAAGAACTAACACTAAACGATACCAGATAAGAAAAATGTATAAAATGTTTTCCCCGGTTCTCCCCATTAGTAACACACAAAAATAATCAGTCACTAATATTTCAAACAAAGGACAACAGTCGTATTTTTTATTTACTGAGATCAGCTCGGAAAATGAAATAAAGCTGCAAAAATCTAAAAAGAAGAAGATATTAACCAAATTTTATACGACAGCAGTATTGACAGGAATCCCTAATTTAATCTTATTGCCACGTGATATATTAAAATTAAGGCATTGATTGAAACAAATACTATAGATTTTTATACTTCCTCAGCAATCACAAATGTATGAAAATTACAATAGACTAGAAAGTCAAACCGAAGCAAATTTAATCAACTTAATATAAGGCAAACAAAAAACTTTATTATCTCCCACATTATACGTGTAAAAAACGTCAAAAATAAGATATTAAAAGTACGCAAAAGCCACCTACGTGATGCCTAAAAATCATTCTGTAGTGGAAAAATAGAGTTATTCGATTCCAAATTAGCAAAAATTAGGATAAGAAATTAACGAGAGGAACGTATTGAGATGATTTGCGACAACCGGATTATCGGACTCAGAAAATCTGAAAAAATGAAGATGCGAGTATCCCAACCTCTATTGAGAAGCGGGAATCACATAACCGCAATACAATTTGGAAGTGAAGACGATGATTGATTTGAGTTATTTGAAGAGAGCGGTATTCCGGAAAAAATGAAATGTCAACGACATCATCCCAGTGCGTTCTTGGCAGAGGAAATTTGGATAATACATACGATTTTTTGAGAAAATATGCCCGCGTCACCCCGTAAGTCTGGCAACTCCTCGTCCACCTACGGTGCCCCTCTTTTCTCTTCTTGCGGAAACCGACAGGAAACCGAAATCGCCTTTTTCCGATTGATCCAAAATTGCAAGATGCGACACAGTCGGCTGAATCGCCGACGTACCGTGTGCTTCCGGACACAAGAATTCCAAAAATATCTTGGCAATCGACTAACTGATTTAATTTCCACACGCAAATGTGTGTAAATGTATTTTCCTCAGCCGCTTCTCGCACTTCATCTTACCACATGTCGATGGCGCTGCTTTCCGCTGCTAATTACTACGTGAATCAAAATCAGCACACGACCACTCTTGATTTTTTTCTCATCCGAATTGCAGGGACGCGATTTGATTTGCAGCTTTAATTTGTTGTGTAAAAAAATCTCGGTGTAATTGTGATTAATTAGGATCAGGATAATCGAAAGGAAAGTTCAAAGTTGGCTGCGGGAAAGCTAACCTCAAAGTTGAAGTCAAGCGTCTGAAGCTAAACGAAGTTGTCTACGAACTGTCACCGTCCGCTGTCAAAATGTCATTGCCAGTTTTCCATTTTCAAGAGCAATTTACGTCCTGGCATCCTCTAAGAATTCTTCATGAGTAAAGTTTTTTTCGGTGAGTATCTAATTTTAAGATTTTGATGGGAGTTTTAAATTTTCGGGTGGTTGTTATTGTTTTTGATGTGGGGCAGGGGGGTTAAAGTTTACTTCTGACAGTTTGTGCATTTTTTATTTGATCTTAGGGTTGTTTATACTTTAATAGAGAGATTTTTAATTATTATTACGCTGATACTAATTTTTGCCAGTGGGTACTTTGTTTACATAACCTCAAACCCAACTGTTTTTCTTTTCGCTTTTTTCTTGTTTTATGTTGTGTATGGCAAATGGTTTTTTAGCGTGTATTTTTAAATTCATTATAAAAATTCAACTTGCATATTCCGAATGCTTCAATATAATTTCCTCTAGTGAAAGACAACAAATTACCTGGAAAAATCTATATTCTTTCAGAAATTGCGCATTTTACAAATTTCAGTTTACTTCGAACATATGTGTGTTTTTCATTTATTTCTGACACTTGTCCTAATTAAAATATATATATATTAATTATGTTTAAATTGTTAAGGATCCGGGTAATTGCAATTAAAACTATATTTTTCAGTGTATTATTCAATGTCATAGCATTGTATCAGGGAAAATGAAGGAAAATTTAAAAAAATGTTGCAAAAGTCAGGGAATTTTTAAAAGAGGCACTTCAAATATCTGTGAAGGATAATAAATTTACAATTGTTAATTTAATTTTAATACGGCTTTATTCCGTTTAAAAAAAAATCTATGTTAAATATATTATAACGCTATGATTCTGTTCTTTTAATAATAATGGTCAAGGGAATATTAATGACTTTTAAGAATGAAGTTTTGCGGCCACCTTGAAATAATATTCATGTTATAAAATGATATGCCTTGTATTTCTATTTCTTTTTCTTTCAAGTTTCTTCCACCGGAAGAAAAGTTATCCTTTTTTTTTAATAAAAATGTAACTGTTTGGTTTAAAATTAATCTTTATTGGTTGATGATTAGACTATTTTGTCGAAAATTAATCTTTTTTTAATGAAATCAACTGAATATTTATTTCTTTGCATGAAAGCTTAGCTATTTTATACAAAATTGATCTTTTTTTTTAATTGAAAATGTAACAACTTGGGTAAAAGTTGAACTAAATTCGGTTTGGTTTAAATAATTTTTTTATTTCAAAATATGATTTATCTATTTTTTGTTGAAATTTGATATTTCTTAGTTGAAAATTCGTCTTTTTTGGTATAAACCGAATATTTTAAATTTAAAATGGCCTCTTTTTTATAATGAATGCAACTGTTTGTTTGAAAATGAACTTTTTTTGTTGAAAATTCAACTTTTTAACAGAAAAATTGATCTTTTTGCCTGAAAGTTCAACAATTTGGTTAAACTTTATTTTCCTTTTCGACTGGAAAATCTGTATTTGCTTAAAATTGAACTTTTAGATTAGAAAATTCATCTCTTAGATTGGAAATTTGACTGTTTTGATGAAAATTAGTTTTTTTCTTTTGATGATAATAATTTTTTTACTACAGATAGAACATGCGATTTTTGGTTGAAAACTGATTGTTTCTATTTTAAAATTCAACTATTTGTTTAAAAAATTATAAAATTTGTTGAAAATTCGTCTTTTTTGATAGAATATTCATCTTCTTGGTGGAAATTTAGTATTTTGTTATTAATTACCAATATTATTTCATATCAATTGAAAATTTAACTATTTCGTGAACAATTGAATTTTGGCAGTACAGAACTAGATAACCAACAAAATCGGAAATTTTCAGGGCAGCGAAAAAACATTCTGTAAAGTAGAAACCTCCATTTAAAGATAAGACAGAAGTCCATTTCCGAGATGACGTCTTGTTGAATTTTATCACAACGTGTATTTGATTTTTTAAACATATTTTTATGCAATAAACCTATTTTCGAAAATTTTTGATTATGCTACGCTTAAATTCATTTATTTTATTGAAACTTCAATTGTTTTGTTGAAAACTCAACAATTTATTTCAAAGTCGAACTATTTTGTTGAAAATTCGTCTTTCTGCAGAAAAGTTCAACTTTTTGGTCATACATTCAACTGTTTGGGCCAAAGTTAATTTTTTGTTTTTGAAAATGCAACCGTTTTTGGTTGAAGTTTAATATTTTTTGTTTGAGAATTTAACTACTTAATTGAAAATTTATCTTCACAGGTAGAAAAATCCACCATTTGATAAGAAATTCAACTATTATGTTAAAATATATATGGTAAAAAGTCGTATTCTTTGGTTGAGATAAATAATTTTAAAATTTGTAATCCGAAATTTTATTGTTTCATTCCATTTAAAAAGATTCTATACATTAAACATGTAACTTACATAAATATTGGCCTTTGAATATTAATGGTCAGGGTAAATAAAAAATTGTTTATAAGATTAATTATGACATTTTGCAGATATTTCAATTGTAAATTTAAACCAAGTTTCTGTTATGTAGAATTTTAAGTAGATTTAGCGTTATTCGTGAATCCTTTTGTAGATCCTTAAATATTAAATACTATTTTCTTTTTGCGTGAAATATTTTTTAATATTTAAAAAACAATACTTTCTGTAGACTGTATTTAAAAATGGAAGACGTGAGGCTATTGATACAAGAAGAAGGACGAGCTGCTAGAAATTTGATAGCATTTAATGTACCAGTCGGTACAAGTAATCCCGAGAAAATTATACGAAAACCACCAAGTATTCCTAGAGCAGCACAATCAGGTACAATGAAACGATCAATGAAGACCAACGTGCGAGTAAGATCTGCTTCTACCGGACGTGACAAAAAATCTGGTAAAAATTGGACATTTCTATACTGATTATAAACTATTCAACTCGTCACAACATTTTCTTATCATCTTCTAAAATATATTTTATTTTATTATATTTTATTATTTTGTCGAAAATGCAGCAATTTGCTTAAAAAGTCATCTTTTTGGGAAAAACTATTTAAATAATTGGCTAAAAGTTGAACTACTTTCTTGAACATTCATTTTTTGGTTAAGATTCATCTCTGTGGTTGATCATGGAACTATTTCGTTTAAAATTCGTTTTCTTTTTGTCAAGAATTTATTAATCTTAGTTAAAAATCTAGCTATTTTTTTGAAATTTTATACTTTTAGTTAAAGATTTAATTATATTTTTTTCAAACCCATATATTTTATTGAAAATTAATAATTTTGGCAGAAAATAAATTTTGTTGGTTAAAACTTCATCTGATTGATTTAAAATTGAACTATTTAGTTGAATATTGAACTCTTTTCTTCAAAACCCATTTTTACTTAAGATTTATAATTTTTGTTGAAAATTCAACTCTTTTGTTATAAATTTTAATATTTCGTACAATATTTGTATTCTTTCTTTGAATTGAACGTTTTTTTATTCGAATTAAAATCTTTCTTGGTTGAAATATCAACTATTACTTTTTTCGTCGAGAATTTATATTTTTTAGTTGACAATTCAACTACTTGATTGAAAGCTGAACCACTTTGTTAAAAATCCTTCTCTTTATTTAAAGATTCAATATTTTAGTTGAAAATTCATCTGTTTGGTTAAAAACTTAAAATTTTTGTGGAAACTTCTATTTTTCAGTTTGAGAATTAATTGGTTTCACTGTAAATGTTTAGTTCATAATTGATTTTTTCTAGTAGAAAACTTAACTAGTATATGTTAGAAAATGCATGTACTTTGTTGAAAAATCGTCTTCTTTGGTACAAAATTAATCTTCTTGGCTGAAAATTCATCATTTTCGATTAAAAAGGCAAATGTTTGATTGAAAATTAGTCTCTTTTAGTTGAAAATTCGGTTTTCTTTTGTTTTGTTGAACTCCTCTATTTTTTATCTAAAATTCAAATATTTTTTGGTTGAAATATCAACTATTTCATGTTTCATTGAGAATTTAACATTTTGGATGGATAATTCAACCATTTTGCCTAACTTTCGTCTTTTATCTTAAAATTTCTACAATTTGGCAGGAAATAAAAAAATTTGGTAGAAAATTAAATTACTTTGTTAAAAATTCAAATGAGCCCTAAAAAAAATGCAACAATTTCTAGAATTTTGTACCTCGACTTCAACTTGTGGCATGACCTAGGAAAATTGTAGCGAAAATCTGAAATTCATACTACTTATTCTTAAAAGTCTTATCTTTAATTTAAGCCAATAAACCTTCAAAATTTTTTACTATAACGGTAGGGTACTATTCAGACCGGCAGAAATTTTGAGCCGATTATTCACAAAAACAAAATTTGTAACTGTGATTGATGAGAACAGTGACGAGGATTAATTTTTCAATCAATACGAAACTAAATTACAGTTTTTAATTTTTTACACTAAAATCCCCTATAATAAAAAATCTGAAGAAATGCACAATAATAGCTCTTTAGGTCACTATTCTGTAGTAGAGCACTGATATAATGCTTAAGTTTTGACACAAAAAAAACTTAAAAAAAAAAATTTGGAAAATTTTGTTAAGTCTGAATTTCTCGCCAAAATTTGTTCGAAAAAGTCATACACGTTGAGAATGATTGGAAGAAGTTCTGTAAATTTTTTTTAGATTTTTTCTAACAACAGAAACAGAAAACAAATAAAAATAGACTTGATCCATCTGACTAATCCAACATGGCGGCTAAGAGTTTGAAATGTTGGAATTTTTTTTTTTATTGTATGCTTTCAAATGATAGATTCAACATTTGATTCCCTTTTTTGCATGCTTACCCGCCTATAAACTTTAATCGTTTTGCTGAAAATCCATTTTTTTAAATGATTTTTTTATCGGAAAATTTAACCTATTCCATTTGTTATTGAAATTTTATTCTTAAAAAGTTGAAAATTGAACTACATATTTGGTATAACATTTATGTGTGTTTTTAAAAATTTAATTTTTGGATTAAGGATTTAATTATTTTTTTCAACAGATTTTTTTTGTTTACTTCAACTGGTTGAAGATTCATTTTTTATTGTTGAAAGTTATTTAAAAAAAAACATTTGTAGTTAAAAATTCAACTATTTGATGGGAAATTCATGTATTTAGTCAAAAACTTATCTTTTTGGTTGAAGATTCAGCTACTATTTTGTTAAAAACTCGTTTTTTTTCACTGAAAATTTGACTTCCAGTTTTCATTTAAAACTTATCGTTTTTAGTTGAAAATTTAAGTATTTGTTTAAAAATTCATCTTGAAGTATAAATTTAATCTTATTGGTTGAAAGTTTACATTTGTAGATTAAAAATTTATCTATTTGGTTTAAAACTAAACTGTTATCCTGAGAATTTTATTATTTTTGTTAGAATCCATTTTTCATTGTAGAAAAGTCTGATATTTCAATGTATGCTATTGAATTTTATATTCTTTCACAGAACTCCATGCTCGTTATTGGGCCTTCCTTTTTGGCAATTTGCAACGAGCAGTCGACGAAATTTACCGAACTTGCGAGGAAGATGAAAACGTATCCGAATGTAAGGAAGTTATTCTGGTTCTCGAAAATTACACTCGCGATTTCCATAACTTAATCGAATGGTTCAAAGTAAAATGGGCTTATGAAAGTACAATGCCACCTTTAAGAAGAACTCCCTTGGCCTGGGAAGTTCGAAAAACCTCACCTTGTCGTCTCTGGAATTCAACACCAAAGGCAACCAGTCCCCTCCAAAGATCGAGTCCCACAGGTTCTGCTTGCAAAAGTCCAATAGAAACTTCCTTCGACAGCAGATCAGTTTCCAGCGATGGAAAAATTAACTCCATACAAGAAGAGCCTGACAAAATAAACAACGAGTGCATGGAGGACAAAAGAAATCCTCAAGAAAAGCGCAAAGTCCCTTTAAATAAAAATTCAGAAACAACCAACGAGAAACCTCTCGTGTCAAAAGTAGCGAGTAAAACTCCACTCAAAAGACCAACTGCGATCAAACTAAACGAGTCAAATGCGGATTATAAGCCTCAAAATGAAAACGAGAAAAATAACGTTGATAAGAATCAGCCAAAACAATTAAGAAATTGTCACAGTTTGAACCGAGTGAAGATCGCGAACAACGAATCTACGGGTAATAAAAATAGTATTAACGAAAAAAGGAACCTCAACAGTGCAAAGAATTTAGAAAGCATAAAGAACGAAATTAATTCTAATATTAATGAGACCTACTTAGGAAAATGTACTGGGATCGAAAAGAGGAATAGTCCAGAGAGTCAGAGTGAAATAAGCAGTTCGGATGAAAAGAGGAATGTGGAGAAGGTCTTGTCTAGAGAAAATTCCCAGATTGCTTCGAGAAGAGGTGTGAAGCCTGAAATTAAGAAGCCGAGTATTGAAGTTCGAGAGACTGCTCGAACTAAAGTTACCAATAAATCTAGTGTAGCTGCTTCTAATTTGACTGCAAATAAAACTAGAGTTAAGGCCACACCTCAGACAGCACGTCCTGCTTATTCTACTGTTTCAAGAGCAAAACCTGCGACGGCAAAACTTACGCAAAATCTTCCGGAGGTTCCGAAGATGGTTCGAAGTAAAACGACTTTGTGCGCGAGAGGAGCTTCGAATGCTAATCAATTTCGACCTGGAACTTCGGTTATGGTCAGAAGACATGTACAGTCTTTTTCTACAAATCAGGTGTGCAGAGTTTTTTTTTATTATCTGATGAGACAATTATAAATACAAGGCTCGAATTTACTTAAGATATCAAAAATAGTATCATTGGTGGCACAAATTAAAAAAAAGAAATAGTAAAAAAATTGTGGCAGAACATTTTTTAGATAAATAGCATTATTAGTCACGCGCGTTTTAGTTTTTCAGTTTGATAGAAAAAATAATTTTCGAACTAAAAGTAGATTCCAAGATCTGAGAATAAATTAATAAGTATTATCAGTTTATTTTTAAAGCTATATCAAAGTCATTTTCCTCATGTTCTTGATAAAATTAAAAAGATTTTTAAAGATTTCAGATGCGTCGAAAAAGAACCAAGAAAATGTTGTTATTGTACTTTTAGAAGTTTGGAAGAAATGAAAAAAGATTTGCATAAAATTTTGACAAATCATTCAAACTTTCAAAAATTGCCTCAAAACTTTCACCTTTGTTAAAATCTTTTGAAATGTTTTTAACTTTTCTTTAAAACTTAGTTTTTCAAAACAAAGAATTATTAAAAAAATTTCCAATATTTTTAAAGAATAGTTTAGATTTTCTTAATAAATTTCAGGATTATTTTAAAGATTCCCAAATTTAAGCATTCGCTTTAAAATCTTATAAACTCCGTTTCCAAATTTTAGGAAATCATTTGAAATTTTTTGAAATCTTAAGAAATTTCCTGTTTGTATCTTTTCATAATTTTTAAACCCTCTAAATATCTTTTAAAATATTTCATATTTTTACTTACGTTTATTGTAATTTCTCTAAAATTGAAGTAATTGCCTTAAATTCTTTCAGATTTATCTTAGAATATTTTTGAAACTTATTTAAATATTCTTTTAAATTTAATTTTTCAAAATAAAAAATCATTTTAATTTTTCCTGTGAATTTAGACTTTTGTTTTATTTTTTGAAATATTTACCAGTTTGAATTGTTTTTTAATCTTTTTAAAACTTCTGAATATCTTTTAAACTAACTCGAATTATTAGAAAAAAATATAATCTTGCAAAATAGAACAGTTTTGCTTTAAAAGCTTCCAAATTCTTTTTCGACATATTTTGAAATCTACAATACTCAAAATTTACTATTTTACAATAAATCCTAAACCATTAAAAAATTTTCCAAAAATATTGACAAAAATAATCTTATATTATTTAAAATAATTAAAAAGCTTCCGAATTTTTTTCGAATTCTTTAAAATAAGATTTTCGCTATAATTGAATTTTTCTTATTCATTTTAAAATTTTCTCGTTTATCAATAAAATAATAAACAATGTGCTGTAATTGAAATTTTTGGAAAACCATTAATGTATTTGTAAAATCTTTTAAAATATGCCAAATCTTTGGGAAATATTTGAAATCTTTGATATCTTTGGGAAATCATTGAAATCTTTCTGAAATTTTTGATAATCTTTGCGAAGAAATCTTTTAAATTTTGTAAATACTTCTGAAATAATTGAAATCTTTGAAAAATCATTGATTTCATTCGAAAATCTTTTTAATCTATTTAAAATCTTTACGAAAGATTTGTAACCTTTGTGAAATCGTTGATATCTTTGTAAAATCTTTTAAATCTATAGATAATTTTTCGAAATACTTGTGAAATCTTTGAAAATCTGCGAAATATTTGAAATGTTTTTGAAATATTTCGTAATATTTGTGAAATTATTATAATCTATGTGAAATCATTAAAATCTTCGAAATATATCGGAAATTTTTATGAAATAATTAAAGTTTTTGCGAAATGTTTTTAATCTAGCCGAAGCCTTTGCGAAATATTTCAAATCTTCGTGAAATCTCAAAGAAATCATTGAAATCCTTTTCAAATATTTTTCAAATCTTTCTGTAATCTTTGCCAAATATTTCAAATAGTTTTTAAATGTTTCGTAACATTTGTGAAATTATTGAAATTTGTGGGAAATCATTGAAGTAGTTGTAAAATCTTTTAATCTATCCTAAATATTTCGGAAATATTTGAAAACTTTTTAAAATCTTTCAGAAATCATTGAAAGCCTTGTCAAGTCTTTCTTAAATCTTTAGAAGTGTTTGCGAAAGCTTTGAAATAGTTTTTAAATATTTGGTAAAATTTGTGAAATTATTGAAACCTTTCTGAAGTCAATCGGCGAAGAAGTTCGACAATATTTTTGAAGAAAAAGTGGAATTTTTTTTAAATAGTAGCGTCGCTAGAAAAAATGTCAATAGTCGCGTGAATCCGAGTCCTGCAAATAACATATTTATCAAAAAAATTGTACAATAGTTTCTTTTTCAGGCATATGTCCAACGTCGTGAGGAAGGAGATCGAAGCGACGACATAAATGCTTCCGTCGAGGTCCTTCCCAAGCAAAATGCAAAAGTAAAAGAAGACGGAGATGGCTGGCAAACAGTTCGAAGTCGATACAGGCGAGGCAGTATTCACAATCTCAACATGTCGACTCGATTTCACAAACCAAGTACGGCCACTTCTCTCCCAGCTCTTTGCATAGACAGTCCATCTGAGAAAAACAAGAAGCAATGTTTCACTCCAGATGGGAACCAAAGACAGAGAAAATACAAAAGTATGGGTACGAGGAATGGAAATAGGGTCGCGAATCGTAGAAGTCTTCAAGAGGATGCCAGAACCGATGGAAGAAAATTGTACAGCGACGAAAAAAATTGCCAAAGAGATACACCGAATATAGCTGATACTAACTCTACATCGATGATAGCTGCTATATTTAAAAGTGAAGCTGAACAGTTGGAGAAGCGAATCCAGCAATTTATGGCTGCCCAGGCTGAGAGGGAGAGAATTATTTTGGAGGAAGAGAGAAAAACTGAGGAGGCAGACACCCAGAGATCTAAGCAGCTTTCTGATGAAGAAGCAAGTTTGCAGAGACAGATTATGGAGCTGGAATCTACAGAAATTGACGTGGACACGGAAACTGATGAAATGGACGTGGAAATGGTGTTGGAGATTGAAGAGGATATTTCCATTGGTTCATTAAATGATAATGATGACCTCAGTTTGGAAGATAGGTACGAGAATATGTTGGAGGGGATGTCTTGGGCTGAGAGAATGGACACTTTGGAACAATTGGAAGCTTTAGATGCTCGACATCCGGGCCGAGCTTTGGAACTTCACCAGAAACTGTCGTCTCCTTCGCGAAAAAGATCTCTGGCAGAAACTTTAAGAAGATTTCAAACAAAACAGGCCTGTGCTCAGGATAAGCGTCAGAAACTCTTGATGGAAAAATCCCAGCGTTTGAGAGAACTTTTGAACAAAGTTGAGGATGTGAAGAGTGCTAAGAACCAACTGATTGAAGACAAGAGAATCAGGATGGAGTTGAAGCTGAAGAGGGCTGAAGAAAATAGAACACAGCATTTGTTGGAGATTGTGAGGAAAGCTCACGATGAAGATTCCAAATTAAAGGAGATTGCTTTTATTAATGAACTTGAGGCGCAGAATAAACTACACGATTTCAAGGCATTGTGTCAGGAACAGGAAGAACGTCTGCAAGTATGTATAAAGTCAAATTCTTTCAAATGAAAAATTAATTTTTATTTTCGTAAATATAATAACTCATGGCGGCCTTTTGAACGGAAAAAAACTTGGGAATGGCAGTGAATTAATGTTTTTACCGGCAATTTTACAAGTTTTTAGGAAAAAAAAATCTGTTCGTTTGATTTTAAAAGTTTAAAAAATAATTAGTTAAATTGTTATATTATCATATCATTCAGTTTACCATGCGTAATTTGAAAATCTTTCATTTAAAAAAATGCCGTTTAAAGACTTAAAAAAATTTTAAATGAAAGCGTTTGGATTCTACAAGTTTGGATAAAAATTTGTTGTTTGATCAACTGTAAATATAAATTATAATGGTTTTTGAAATTGAACTATACAGTAAGAATTAACAGATAAATAATAGTAAAATTGATTTTGCAAGACGATTTGGAATCAGTTAAAAATGTAAGAATATCCAGATTTTAATGTTGAAAATTAAACCGTTTCTGTTGGAAAGTTTTAGTACATAAGCAAATCTGAACGCCCGATCGAAACTTTATAATTAATTTATTTATTATTATTAATGTTATATTCAAATTTATTAAATATCAGATCTTCTTTCAGTATAAAATTTGAAACTTTTTTAATTAAGAAAAATATCAATTGCTCAATATTTAGAAATATTTGTCTGTCCATTAAAATCAGTAATTGGAAAACAAATAGTCAAAACAGAAAAATTAACTTTTAACGTTAACATTTAAAATTTTCTATTTGAAAACTTTTCATTTGTAAGTAAAATTTTTGAATCTTGATGTATAAATAAATATTTAATACCTATCACTCATAGAAAGAATTCGAATAAGCTGACCCGTTATTTCGAAGGTCTGAAAAGATAAAAAATTAATGTAAAATTTGAAATTATTTCAAATAATTTAAATGAAATGTCTAAATATGCCGACAAAATCCGATTATTTATATGGAAATTTCGGTGCAAACTGCCAAGTATGGACTAATTTAAAACAAAATATACATTTTTTCAAATGTCGAACAAAAAATTAAAAAGCTTTGTAAGAACAGTGAAAGGATTTAAAAAAATAAAAAACATTTTCGTAATATTCCTAGGGAAATAGAAAATTAGTTTTTCCTATTTTGAAAATTTCAGAGTCCAAAATTTAATTTCCAAAATTTTCAAAAGTGAATCTGGAATATTTTCAAGGAATATTTTTAATTTTGCAGGATTTTAAATATAATTTAGGAAAAATTCAAAACAAAATTTCACTTTGTAGAAGTTCTGAAAAAAATTCACAAATAATTTAAAACTTGAATAAATCTAAAACAACATGTAGATTTTTTCAATATTCTGAAATAAAATTTTTAAGCTTTTGACGGATTTTTTAACTATTTGAAATATTAATAATTTAACTTCTGACTTAAGAAGTGTTCGGTTTATAAAAAAATGTAATCGCTCAATTTCTGGCTTAAAATTGCTTAAAATGATTTGCACCTGAGTTTTTATTACTTGAAATAGAGAAATTTTGGTCAAATAATTATTATATTTACGAAAATGAATATTAATGAATCATTTCAATCATTTTGGGACAGTTCATGGCCCCCGGATCACGGTTTAAAATTATTTTAAAAAGAAAAGAACAGCTTCTTTTAGGACATCCTAGGGAGAAGGAAATGTTCGAGAAACGATACTTTATTTATAAAAACAGCAACATAATATAAGAGAGAAGGGAAAAATTTAAAAAGAGTCAAACGAATTTTTAATCAATTTTAACAATTCAAAGGGATTTCGAAGGATTTGAAATATTGTAGGGCATTTTAAAAGATTCCATGCCATTTTCAATAGCTTTTCAAAATTGTAAGGGATTTAAAAAGATTTCGATGGATTTTATAAGATTCATAGAATTTCATGGAATTCTATAATATTTTAATGGATTTCAAAGAATTTATTCATAGGAAGTGAGGGATTTCGTAGCGTTTGAAAAATTAGAAGAGATTTACAAATATTTTTTGCATTTAATTTGAATTAATTTGTAATTCACGTCGAATTCTTATTAATATTTCCTGAATTATTTTTAATCCTTTTGAATTTATTTGAATTTTCTTATTCACTTGAATTCTGCTAAATTCACTCAATTCTACTGAATTTAATGGATTTTGATTTTTTTTATTCATCCAGAAGTCTGTAGAACTTACCTTCAATTCTTAAAAATTTCATAATATTCTTTTTAATTCACTTGAACGAAATTTTTTGGATTAAAATTATTTTCCAATTCATTAGAATTCTTTTGAGTTTAACTTTAATTATTTTGATGTCACTTTTCAAGAAAATTAGGCTGTCACAGCCCTGAGATTACTAAATGGTAAATATATGAATTTAAATTTTTAATTATTTTAATTCATTTATAAAAGATTCTATATACAAAAAATATTAGAATTTGTTTTTTAAATATGACTGGCCAGGGTAAATAAAAAAATAAGTCAAGGAAAAATGACCCTGAAAATACTGTAATTACAATGAAAAATCAACAGATTACTGAAACTTACGTAATATCGTTGGGGGGGGGGAGTCATTGTCTATTGTTACGCTAACGTTACAAGAGGTATGGGAGGATCCAAAAATCTTTAAAAAAACCCGGGTGTCCAGCGATTCTTAAGAACGAGTTTCAAGGCCTTCCGGATTTTTGCAGGTCTCCTTTTTTACATCAAATAATGAAATAACCTTTGGTTATATATGTAAAAAATAACCCATATCATTGTTTATTGGACAACAACTTTTAAAGAAAGCAGGACCATAAATAATCAAATTTCTATTTTTTTGCAAACATAAGTCGTCTTTGAAATACTGAAAATCTTTGAAACCTGTGTGAAAACTTAAAAATCATTGAAATACTTATGTAATTAAGAAAAAAAGTTATGGAGTCTTTAAAATATTTGCAAAAGCTTTCATTACTCTTTATTTTTGAACTCTTTTGTATTCGTTTGAAATGTTTTAAATCTTTCAAATCTTCTTAAGTTTGTTAAAACCTTTGAAAATGATTTAAAATCTTTAAAATATTTGTGGACTCGTTCGTATTCGTTTGAAATATTGAAATATTTGAAAGCATTTAAAATCTTTGAAATGTTTTGAAACCTTTGTAAAATCTTTGGAACTCTTGTATTCTTTTGAAATCTTCATGAAATTTTTAATCTGGTTTACTAAAATCTTTTCAAAATTGTTTGAAAATTTTGAAATCTTTGAAATCTGGTATACACGCCTTTTCAAATCTTCGAAATTCTTTATGAAATGTTCGAAATTTTTTATGAAATCTTTGAAAAATTTGTGAAATCTTCTAGAAAAATGTTAACCTTTTGAAATCAATACAAATCTTCGAAATTCATGCAATCTGGATGAAATGTTCGAAATTTTTAGGAAATTTGGTATGAAATCTTTGAAAATCTTGTGCAATCTTCTAAAAAAATGTTAGCATTTTGAAATCATTACAAATCTTCGAAATGTTAAAAAAAATTTGAAGGCTGGTGTACTGTACCCTTTTTCAACTGTTTGAAATCCCTTAAAACTTTTGAAAGTTTTAAAAGCTTTGTGAAATTATTGTGGTATATTTGATATCTGGTGTACACACGCCTTTTTTAAAATTTTGAAATCCGTGAAATCTTTGTAAAATGTTCAAAGCCTGTTGAAATATTTTTAAATCTTTGAAATATTTAAAAACATTATGAAATCGTTAGTAATGTTCAGTAATCTGGTATACACGTAAAAACCTCATTCTAATTGTGAAACTGAATTAACATTCAAATTGTCGACTAATAATTTTTATAATTTATAAGTTGAATATCATAAAAAATGTATACTTTAACATTTTATATTAGCGGAGAGGAAATTAAAAACTTATAGAATTATTCACAATATTAAAGTCTGTTGATTGCAAGATTTCTGATAAACAAGATGTGTCTTTTATAATAGACTAAAATATTTAAATTACTTTTCGCGTTTAAATAAAATAACTCTTTCAAAAAAAAAAAAAAAAAAAAACAATCAAGGAGAATTCCAGGTTTTTAAGGTTTTCCAGGTCGCTGGACACCCTGAAAAAAGCATTACGTCATATATGGTCGACTTCGTAAGCAGAATATTTTATTGGCGATTTCATCTTTCAGGGCATTCAAGAAGAGCGACAACGTCGACAGGAGGAAAAAGCAGCTAAGGAAGCAGCTGCGGAGGAAAGAAGAAGAGCTATAGAAGCTGAGAGACAGCTTCGAATTCAGAAAATGCGAGACGCTCGTCGCGAGCGAGAAGAGCGAGTTGGTAAAATGCAGTTGGAAAGGGAAAAAGAACGACAGGTGATTATTTTTTATCTTCAAATTGCCTGATTTAGGATTAATTTTCGAGTTTGCTGAATATATTTTTCTTTTATAGGAACTCGCGAGGGAAAAAGCTAGAGATAGGGAAGAGCGATTATCAGCTTTGCATGCTGCTCAATTGGCAAATCAAGAAGAGCTGCAGAAAAAAATTGCTCAGAAACAACAAGAATCTGCGAGACGGCACGTCGAAAATATAGAACACATTCGTCAAAGGGCGGTGGAATTGTCGATTTTAAGATCGGAAGAAGTTCCTCCAACTCTCAAGTCATATCCGTCTCAGAAACAATGTTCTCTGTGCGGAACATTTGTAAGTGATTTATTCTAATATAAAAAATCAAACAAATCGTAGAATTTTTATGATGGCCACTGACTGGGAAAACTCGGAATAAGCTTGTAAATAGCCGGAAATTTGTTTAAAAACCGGGAATTTTTCAGGTTTGTTTTTACTTTTGCAATAAATATGATCTTACTCTTCGAAAAAGTACACGTTTGGAATTGTGCTGAGCGTGACCAACCATCTCCGATAAAATATCGAATATCTTTTTGTATTCTCGATTTTAAAGTTAATGTTTCGTTCAAAAAATGTTTAACCTAACGTTGTTTTAATAATAATTTTATGGTTGAAAGTAAATTATTTTTAATTGAAAAGTCTATTATTATCTTTTTGATCTAGAACTCACCTCTTTTGTTTAAGAATTCGACTATTTGTTTTGTTCGAAAATTCAAATTTTGATTAAAAATTCATCTTTTTTAGTTAAAAATGTATCTTTTATGGTTGAAAGTTAATTGTTTTTAATTGGAAAATCTACTATTTTACTTTTGGTCCAGAATTGAGCTCTTTTGGTTACAAATTCTACTATTTGATTAAAATGTTTATTATTTGTTTTAAAATTCAACTATTTTGTTCCAAAGTCGCAAATTTTACTTTTTTTGGTGAAAATTTCATTATTTCTTGGAAAATTCAACTGTCTTGTTTAAAATTTTTCTTTATGACAAGAAAATTGGTGCTCTTAGATTAGAAATGTCTGTTTTTGGTAGAAAACTCACCTTTTTTGGTTAAAAATGCATCTTCTATGGTTCACAGTTAATTATTTTTAATTGAAAAGTCTATTAATATGTTTTTGATAAAGTACTCACCTCTTTTGATTAATAATTCTATTGTTTGGTTGAAAATTGAATTATTTGTTTGAAAACTTAACTATTTCATTAAAAAGTTAACTAACTGGTTAAAAATTCATCTTTTTTGTTCGAAAATTTAACTATTTTGGTGAAAATTCGTCCTTTTTGGTAGAAAATCCGACATTCGCATTGAAAATTCATCTTTTAGTAGAAAATTAATATTTTTTTGTTGAAAATGTATCTTTTATGGTTGAAAGTTAATTCTTTTTAACTGGAAAATCTACTTTTTGGTTAAAATGTTTATTATTTTGTTGAAAATGTAACTATTTTTGTAAAAAGTCATGTTTTTCCATTGAAAGTTGATTCTTTTCAATTGAAAAGTCTACTATCATATTTTTTATTCCAGAATTTATCTTTTTTAGTCGCAAATTATACTTTTCTTGGTTAAAAATTTCATTATTTCGTGGAAAATTTAACTGTTATAAAGTAATCTTTTTGCGATGAAAATTCGACTGTTTTGTTTACAAATTTTCTTTATGGGCAGAAAATTGGTGAAATATTGGTAGAATATTAATCTTTTTTCTTGGAAAATTAAATCATTTGGTGCAAAATTCGTCTTTGTAGGGTGAAATTTCGACTATTTGATTAAAAATTCAACTATTTGGTAAAAATTGCATTATTTTGTGGAAAATTCAACTATTGTAAAGAAATTTTTTGTAGGAAATTCAACTGTTTTGTTGAAAATTCATCTTTTGGGACAGATAATTCATCATTTTGGATTCAAAATTCGTCTTTTTGGTTGAAAACTAATTATTTTGATTTGAAAGGTTTGCTAATATATTTTGTGTTCTGAATTTATCTCATTTGGTTAGAAATTTAACTATTTGGTTGAAAAATTAATTATTGTGTTTAAAATTCAACAACTTTTTTAAAAAATCATGTTTTTTGTCGAAAATTAAATTTTTTTAAACATTCGTCTTTTTAATTAAAAACTCCGTTCTTTTTTTTTTGAAAATTCTTTTTTTTTTTAATTAATTTTTTTTAATAAAAAATTCCTTTGTTATATTTTTATTTCAAAATTTATTTCTTTTGATTCAAAGTTCTACTATTAATTTTCAAATTGAAGTATTTTGTTCAAAATACGTCTTTTTGGTTTGAAACTTCAACTATTTGGTTATAAATTCACTTGTTTGGTTGAAAATGAATTTTTTGTTTGAAAATTTAACTGTTTGATTCAAAATTTATTTTTTGGTTGATTATTGATTTTTTTTTGCTTTGAAATTCAAATTTTTTGTTAATCAATTGATTTTTTAGTAGAAAAACTCAACTCTAGTTGCAAATGCAGTATATCTCTACTTGAAATCTGAAGAATGAACTGTTTTAAGAGCATTTTGGGCTTTCAAGTCTGAAATCACTCTTAAAATAATTTACATTACATATTTTACTTTGAAGTTCTAAAATGTTGAATTCTTTTCAAAATCAATGTAATAAAGCCTCGAATTTTGTGTTGAAGTTTGATTGGCCACCATGAATTTACGAAATAATGATTTTCATTGTTTTATGTTCTGCTATTGAAATTATTTCAGATCCCGAACGAAGTTTATCTCCTGAGCCATGTCAAGGGAAAATCGCATTTGGAAGCAGTTCGAAAATTACACGACGGTCGAGAACCTTGTCGGGATGAATTGCAGCGATTTAATATTAGCCAGATTCACGATACACAGGTGCCTCTGAAAAATAGTGGTAATGTAAGCGAAAGCAAAGCAGCTAAAGAAAAGCAGAAGGCTTTGAAACGACGCAGCAGAAAAATTAAGCAGCGGATGGCTGTTCGTGGACAAGAATGGGAAGATGCATCAAAGAATCAAACTGTCCAGTCCTCGGTGGAATCCGCAAATAAGGTCAAGTTTCGGAGAAATTTAAAAGATCTCGAGAAACTTTGCCAGAATCACATGAAAAATTCGTGGAGTAGCGGTTCCGTAGCAAGTTTGGAAAGAAATTTGGGCGAACTCACCAGGTGCTTCTCAAGAACTGTAAGTTTTTTTCCCCCAAAAGTCTCCTCTTTTCTTTCCTTTTCGAGAGTAAATAGCGAAATTTAGTTTTTAAATTCCCGGAGTTCCCGGCTTGAAATTAACCTTTTTTCCAGTTTTTTCTTGTGATATATGTGTTTCAATTTCAAAAGGGAATTTCTGTAAGAAGCATGTTTCAGACATGATGAGGGCTGCCACAAATTCACTATTAGTCTGTTTTTTCTCAAACCACTTTTTAGTTACATTTTTTAAATGAAGAGATCACATTAGTCACTTTTCTTCCACTAAATTAACTCAGGCGATAATCACTATTTATTTGAAGTCTATACCTATTTCTGAATCGACTTGAATTTTTTTGAAATATTTTAGGTTATTTTAAATGATTCCTACACATTTTTTAATTAAGTTCAATGATTTGAAGGGATTTCGAAGTCATTGAAATATTTTAGGATAAAGGATTGTTTTTTAATTTTGGAAGATATGGAACAATTTTACAAGTTTTAAGATATTTTTAAAGATTTCACGGGATTTAAAAAATCTCAATGTATTTTAATACATTTTCCTGGATTTTCAGAAATATCATCATAGAATTTAACGGAATTTTATAATATTTTATTAGATTTTAAAGAATTTATTCACGAGAAGTGTAGTATTTCGTGAGATTTAAAACAATTTGAAAGTTTTTAGGTGATCTTAAAAGATTTCTAGGAATTTTTATTTGATTTTAATAATTTGAAAGGGTTTCAAAGAATTATACATATTTTAGGGTAAATAATTTCCCAGAATTTTGTAATAACTGAAATGATTTTACGAGGCCTATAAGGTTTTTAAATATTTTTAAAGATTTGACGTTATTTTATCAAATGTCTGAGTAAATTATTTTAATGGATTTTAAAGGCTTTTATAATATTTCGGAGGATTTGAAAGAATTTATTTAAAAGAAAACAGTTATTCCATATAGTTTGAAAGACTTGCAGATATTTGAAATTATTTTTTGAAATTCACCCTGATTTATTATTAATTTTTCCTGAATTCTTCTAATTCATTGGAATTCTTTTGATTTTTTTAATTCACTTACAAAGAAAATTTTAATTCATTTGAGTAATTTAAGGTGATTTCAAAGGGTATTAAAAATTTCAAATATTTTAAGGAACTTTTTATTTCAATACCGTGAAGAGATTTTCAAGTTATTTTCAAGGTTTTTAAAAATAATTTTAGGTGAGGGATTTCGTAAGGTTTCAAAGATTTGAAGCAATTTTGAAATATTTTTTGCAATTCATTTGGAATTCGTCCTGAATTTTTCTGAATTCTCTCAACTCCACTCAATTCAATAGATTTTGAAAAAGTTCTTCTTTAATTCAGCTTGATTTTTTATGAATTTCGTCCAATTCTTTTCATTTCCCTTAAATTCACGCAAATGTTGCTAAAACTAATGAACTTTTTTCGATTTTTAAAAATATTTCCAATTCATTTACATTGTTTTTAGTCACTAGTAACTTTTTAATTAGAAAATAGTGAGGTTTCAAAGATTCGAAGATATTTTTAATTATTTTTTGGAATTCACGCTAAATTCTTATTAATTCTTCGGGATTTTTTGAAATTATTTGAACTTTGCGAATTCACTTGAATTTAATTCACATGCATTCTTTTAAATTTATTCAATTGTACTTGACTTAAAAGGGTTTTTTTAAATTTTTTAAAAAGTTTTTATTTAATTTATCCTGAAGTGTTTTAACCTCACCATGAATTCTTAGGCATTTAATCAAATTCTTTGGAATTTTCTTAAATTTTTTTAAGCTTATTCTAAATTAACTGCATTTAGTGAAGTTTTTAAATATTTTGAAGTTGTTTTCTCGCCATTAAAATTTCTTTTTAAATTCACCTTGAATTTTTATGAACTTAATTAACTTAATTAATTCCAATTTTATTGTAATTAACGAAATTTTGTAATTCATTTAAATTCTTTTGAATTTAATGAATTGGTTTGAAGTCCTATAAATTTATCCTGAATTTTGTAACCTTTGAGATAATTATTAGTTAAAATAGTACTAAATGATATTAGAAAAGTTAAAAAAATTAATATTGTTTTAAGATACAAGGCAGGAGAGACGCTTGAAGGCATGTAAGATATCAAAAGTGTGCTGATTTGTCCTTGAATTATACTAGTGTGTGAACTCAGACCCAAGCACAAGAAAGTTGTATTGTTTACACTTTTTTTGCAATATTTTTTAAAGTGTGGTCACAAAAATGTCAATACACACTAGTCGCAGAAATGCTACATCTTTTACCATATTTTAAATAAAAGTAATTTGTTTAATTTTAAATTGATTTACTTTTCAAATTAATGATTACTCAAAATGTAATACGAGTATAACGAAATTTCTAAAAATGAATTTAAACATCTTTCATCACATAAGTGTTGATTTAAAGTAATATAACAAAAACTCAAATAAATACTAACGTGAATAAGAAGTGAAACAATAAATACTTTGATATTTACAAAAACATAAAAACAATTTATTGGAAAAATTTATTTTTTCGATCTTTTTTAATTTTGATTTTTTACTCTAAAATTCATCATTTTAAAACATGGTTGCCGCTGGATGGGAAAATGACAGGGAATTTTGTATACCGGAGAAAAACAGGAAATGTCAGAAAATTTACTTTTGGACTGGGAATTTTACAAATTTTTAGAAGAAATAATTCAGTTTACAATACATAATTCTAAAATCATGAAGTTTACAAAATATGCATTCTGGATCTTCTGAATTCGAAAATCTTAGTAGTTAAACTAATATAAATGCTTGATTTATAAATTATTATTAGTTTGAACATAACTTCAAACTTAATTTAAAATCCGGTTCAAATATTGTTTCATTCTAAAGTATTACGGTTTTAATTCATTCAGTTTGAAATTTTTCAAATAAAAAAATGATTAAAAAAATATATTTAGCAATATTTGACTGTTAATTCAAAAACAGCAATTATTAATTAAATATTCAATACTAAATCATTTGGAACGGAATTGTTCGAAATAGTCTTGAATCGTTCAGATTTCAGAGTGCTACATGTTATCTTTGAAGGTTAGAATTTTGATTGTTTCACTTTGTTAAATTTTTATTTTTTAAGTTTCGATGTATTAATAACAATAACAATTATTGATTTCAAACGACTTAAAATTAAAATAATTTTATTTCTAATTTAAAGTGTTTAATTTTAAATCACAAATTTAAAGATATTCATTTTTAATTTTTCTAACTTAAAATTGGTTCAAAATGATAAATTTTTAATATTCAAAAATGTATTAATTTATTTTTTAATTTAGAGCATCGGAAATTATATCGTGAATTTATATTTGTTAACCAGAAATCTTTAAACTGTTGACTTTATAAGAGTTTGAAATTTCCAGTTTTTCAGTTCAACGTCATTTAATTTAAAATTGTTCAATTAAACAATGTTGAGAGCTTCAATTTTAAAAGTATAGAATTCAAAAGATTCAAATTCAAAACTCAGAACTGTAATAAGATCGGATAAGAAAAAAATGTATATCAAAATTCCGTGCTTAAAAATAACAAGCTTATCAAAAAAATAGCAGAAAAAAGCTACACACGAAATTTTTCTGAATGAATATTATGCTCACATTAGTAGATAATTTTATTGTTTGTTTCATGTTTTCGTTAGTAAATTTCATACATTTTCCAACTTAAGTTTGGCTTGTAATAAATCGACGACGTTCAACTCCTCACACGCTTTTACCATTGAATCATATAATTTAATAATAATAATTTTACGCAGAAAATAAAAATTTGAATTTAAATTTATGACCACAGATTGCTTGCATCTGTTCACGAATTCCTGGCAATTTCCTGTATTTTTCAAGGTCTACAAAGCACCTTGAAAATTTCCGGATAACCGGATTTCCCAGGTCACTAGACAACCTTCTTTTCGGACAAAAAAGTAAAACAATCAAAATTAGAAGGAATCCTTTCATTTATAAAAATAATATTTTGTATCCTATTTTAGTTATCACGGAAATGTAGACTGGAATTGCTTATCTTCTGATGGAAACATAGATTTCTGCTTTGCTATTTGAAGGATCAAAAATATGTATTTTAGGCTCTGAAAAATGCTACATATTAAAAAAAAAATGTATTTTGTAGATTACCTTTAATACACTTATGCGTTATTGACCATTTACATAAAAATTCAGAAATGACAAATAGTAAATAGAAATGTTAGATGATTTTAAAAATGACTTTTTTGGTTCAAACGTATATATTTTTTCATGATTCTTAATTGAAAAAGTATTTTGATTTCTGTTTCAGTCTTGTGCAGATCAAGACTCTTTTCTGCAGCTGAGCGGATTTGATATTCTAACAAATCTACTGACCTTAGGTTCAAATTCACAGAATGCGTCCAACTCCTTGCCAAGCAAGTAAGTTTATTTAAAACTCACGGTCTACTTCCTTCGATTTATAAAATATTTATACAAATTTTGCTCTTATCTCGTTTTTTTAGGAGCCTTATTTCTGTTTTGCGAGTTTACAAAGCTGGAGTAAATGAACACGCAAATAACATCGAATCTGTATTACTCAGCAACAAAATTCTCGTGATTCTCGATCTCATTGTCCAGAGATTGGAGGTAAGCCTCAAATTATAAATTTATATATTTTTATGTAAAGGGGCCATAAATAATCATTTATTTTATTTTTATTGCGTAATTAAAGGCAGTTCGAAACCCATGTCACGTTATTTTAAACAATTTATCCCTGTCCCTTCTTCGTCACAGATCATCATATAAAACTGGACACCCCCCTCGCCCAAGGGTGACATCACAAATACAAACACCCACTCCCCCCTTTTTAGTCAAAAGTTTTTCGTCGATTTCATTTGATAAGAACCTAAAATATAACAAAAACATACAAACATAATATTTTTAAAGAGTTCACAGCCAAAAATTCTATATAGTAAAATAGAAGACGAATATTCAACAAAAATGTTGAATTTTCGACCAAAAAGATGTTTTTTTTACCCAAGTAGTTGAATTTTTAACCTAGTTGTTAAATTTTAAACAAAATAGTTGAATTTGTAACCACATAGTTGAATTTTCGACGTACAAAGATAAATTTTTAACAACGAAACTTAATTCTCATTTTAAACCAAGTAGTTGAACTTTCTAGCAAATGTGACGAATTTTCAACATAATAGATGTTATTTTAACCTAATAGTTGAATATTCAACCAAATGTTTGAATTTTTAAACATAAAAATTTAAACTTGGACCAAAATATTTTGCACTTCCAATAAATACTCGAATTTTCCACTAAAATGGTGAATCCTAAACAACAATATTAAATTATAACAGAAGTTGAACTTTCAACCAAGTAATTAAATTTAAAAAAAAATTAATTCTCAACCAAAAATATAATAGTTGATATTTCAACCAAGAAAATATTTTTAATGAAAAACAGATTTAACTAAAAAGATGAATTCTCAACGAAAAATGTAATAGTTTATATTTCAACTACAACAGATTTTTATTAAAAATAAAAAATAGTTTAATTCAGTTACAAAATACAAGTTTGTAACATAATAGTTAAATCGGCAATCCAAGCAAAGTAATATTCAACCTAACAGTTGCATTTTGAACAAAAAAAAATGCAATTTTCTACCCAAAGATATAAATTTTTATATAAAAAGACGAATTCACAACAAAAGTGTCGAATTTTAAAGGTGGAAATATTTCTCATTCGAGAGGGAAAAAGAATTCTAACAAATTGTTGAATTTTTAGACGAAAAAATTGAATTAGGTAGAAGACAGTTGAATTTTCAATCAGAAAAATTAATTGTACACCAAAAAAGACGAATTTACAACAAAATAAATAAATTTTCAACCAAATTGATGAATTTTAAACTAAAACCCATCAATTTCAAATCAACAATGGAATAATTAAATATTCAGTTTAATAAATAAATTTTTCACTGAAAAAGAACGAATTCTGAGCAAAATAGCTCAATTTTCAAATAAAGAGATGGATATTCAACTAATAAAATGTATTTCTAGTAATGTGGTTCAACCAAGCAGTACAATTTTAATGATAAAGATTGACTTTCAACTAATAAACATCATTTTTCAACCAATCATTGAATAGTTAAATTGCTAGTCAATAACTTTTTATTTTCAAACAAGTTGTTAAATTTTTCTCCAAAAAATATCAATTCCCAATTACAACTAAAAACAATCCGTTTTTAATAAAAAATAGAATACTTGAATTTTCAATTTTGAAAAATTGCATTTTTAAGTAAATAAAAACAAAATAGGTCAATCTTAAACCAAATAGTAGAATTTGTAACTAAAAGAGATGAATTCTCAATAAAAAATATAATAGTAGACTTTCCAATTGAAGGGATTTAACATTCAACAAAAAATAGTTGCATTTTATTATTTGATTATATTAATTCAATCCGCATTTACGCGAACAAAATGACAAGAAGTGGAAATTTCTTGAAAACAAAGAAAAAAAGATGACTTCTTTAAAAATGGATGATGAGGGGTCTGGAAGCTTTAATTATAAAATAAGGTCACTAATCTTCATTTTCTCAAGCATTTAAAAAAATTGTTATTCATATTTATTTTTTCCATGCGTGATGTTATTCTGCGTTAATCCCTTTCCCCAAGTCGCAAATCGTTACAAAACCTGTTAACCCCCTCCCCATTATACACATTTTTAATTTCAAATAGTTTGAAATATTCTGAAATTATTGTTCCTATATTGTAAGTTTATTTTAAATTTAATTTTTTCACATTTTCACCCTTATTAATTTCAGAATTACGTGTCGTTTCGCGCACGACATTGTGCGATATCTATAGATAATACACACAGTAAGCTGACTTGTGCACGCAACGGACTTAACTTGGATTTATTCCTTTTTTTTCGTACCACAAAACATAGACTTATCCTCTTTTTTTTCTTTATTCTCCTCGTCACTTCCAAAACTCTGAGCTAGGAAACATAAGACCGTATCTTACTGTCAACCTGTCTGTTCTGTCCGCTCTGTCAAAATAAGGATTAAACTTTCTTATGGATGATTTTACTGCGTGTGCGATTCCGATTCGTAACACAACCGTTGCAGATACCGCTACATTTTTTTGAAAAAAAAATTGTTTTCTATATCTCGTCCTATTTTTGTAAATATTTCTATTTTTTCTCTTTTGTTTCCAAAAATATGATATTTCCCTATAATACTTCATATGAGTACGTTTATTTTGCTATAGATTTAAATTAGACATTATAAGCAATTTTGAATTGTTTCCAATTTGAAAATTAGAACATTTTCACGGTTTATCAAAATTCTTTATTTTTTTCCCACTTTTAATATTATGAATATCGAACAAATCGGTCAATTTTTCGATTGAAAATAGGTAGTTTTTCCCACTTTTTTCAAGTAAATAAAGTAAACTAAAGTATGAATTAATTAGATTTTTATTTGTAAATTGAAAATTTATTAATTTTAATTTTTTATTCCGCATATATAAAATATTCTATATTATTTTTTTTACAAAAATAGAATTTCGTCTCTAAAGATTAATGGTCAGGAAAAATGAAAAATTATTCAGGGAATTTTGGAAATGAAGTTTCGCGATTACCCTGCATACTCAACCATTTTTTTCTACATTGACTTTATATTTCTCTTTTAAAAATTGTTATATTTAACAATGTGTTTATTTTCGTCAGTTTGATAAACTATTTGAAAGAATTGAGTCGATATAACGAGTGAAAATCCTAAATTAGTGTCCTAATTATATAATATAATAATCCTAAATTAAATTTATTTTATATTCGGTCAAAATATTCAAGAGGCATCCCTAAAACATTTGCTCGTTTAGTTTCTCGATTTGAAAGGCGAAATAAGTTTGAAAATAAAATAAAAATTTCAAATAATGACTTATTTTTTAAGTTTTTTGGTCAATTGCGTTTACTATTATATAAATATGATTTTCCTAAGATTCTTGAGAAAATTAAAAAACATTTTTGAAAATTTCAGATATCAAATCAAAATAAAAACAAAAAAGTTAATCTGCAGACCAATAGTTTAATTTTTAACAAAAAATGTACTAGTTGATATTTCAAACCAAAAAGATTTTTATTTTAAACAAAAATGCAACTCGGCTTTAAAGCTAGAATTTCTCTGATGGATTTCGTAAAACATTTCTTGAAACAACAAAACTGTTTCCAGGTCGTGACCGCTTTTTAAAAATCTTTCAGCAGAGAAACGTCGTTATTTTATCATCGCTCGTATACTTTCGGACCTGAAACTCTGAAAGTAGACGTCATGTCTTCACACTTGGTAGATACGGTCCTGAATCCCCCGATTTCCCCCATCAAATGCATTAGCGGCGAGAGAGCTTTTAGTGACGTCACACACACTAGAATCCTTTTGGCTTGTGCTGGAAAAGAAAGAAATAGTGTTCGTGTGAGATACACCCACATATGCTTCTCTATTTGTTAGAGCTTCAGAGACCGACTACATTTTTGTCGATGTCTGTTTTGAGGACCAGGCTTCATTTTCACTTCTATCTTAAAAAGCCTTTTATTTCGTCATAGAACTCTTTTATATTCATTCGGCACATCCAAAAAAACCTTTTTTACCACCCTAATACATGGCCGAATCCATTTCCAATCAGGCACACGCCTCTCTTCTGAACCAACTATCACTTAAAAGAGCATTTTTTACCCTAGAAATTATTTTTTTGGGGTTGCCTGCTGAGTATTTTTACCGAATATAAAAAAAGTCTTTAGGCCCTGTTTTATCTAAAATAACTCAATATTTTTTTTATCAGTTTATGTGATTTTTTTCGAAAGGGAAAAGCAATAAGGAAAGGTTTATCTGATAAAAACCTTTAAATTTGCATCCAAAAAAGTTCCTACGTGATTAATAATAATTGACCTTCGCCTTCCATTTATATATTGAAAAATTTGTGAAAAACATCGCTCATTTAAAATTTTACGTTCTTTGTGCATTTTATGTAAAACTTTTAAAAAGATAATAAGTTTACTTGCCAGCAATTTAAAAAAAAATGTTCTGTCTAGCATAAATAGTTCTGAAGTTATGACAGCTTAAAGGCATTTTTCAGTCCTAAGAGAAAAAGTGCCCTGGCCGATACTTTCCATGAACTACATTACTAGTTTAAAAAAATAGTGGAGGTATGTGCTAAAAAAAGGTTGAGAACAAGGTTGATAACAAGGTTGAGGAGGGTTATAAGTGGAAATAATTAATTTTCCTATTAAAAAGGCTACTATTATATTTTTTGTTTGGAATTTATCGCGTTTTTCAAAAATTCTATTATTTGATTGAAAATTTAATTATTTTGTTAAAAATGATACTATATTGTTAAAGATTAATTTTTTTAGTTGAAGGTTTATGTCTAGTTGAAAATTCGTTTCCTAATTCTTTGAAAATAAATTTTTTAAACTGAAAATTAAACAATTTCATTTTTGGTTAAAATTTGATCTTTTTAAGTTAAAAATGTACCTTTTTTTCGTTAAAAGTTCTATTTTGTTGTTTGAAAATACATGTATTTTGTCGTAAATTCGTCTCTCTTGAGAGAAATTTAATCTTTTCGGTCCAAAAATCATCATTTTGAGAATTTATCTTTTTTGGTTGAAAAGTCGATTATATGACTTAGAACCACTAATTCAGATTTATAGCTGAAAATTAAACTATTTGCTTTAAAATGAACTTTCATGTTAAAAATTCTACTGTTTCGCAGAAAATTCATCTTTTTGATTGAAAATTTAATAATTTTGTTTGAAATTCGTTTCTTTTTTGTTCAAAGTTTTTATGTCAGTGTTTTTATCTGAAAATTTAACTATTTCATTTCTGGTTTAGACTTTATCCTGTATTTTGTATAAGTTAAAAATTGATCTATTTGGTAGAAAATTAATGTTTGCTGAAAAGTCGTCTTTTTGGCTAGAAAATTAATTTTGTTTGTTGAAAACTCAACTTCTTGGTTGAAAATTCAACTATTTGATTGAAATTTAATGTATTTAGTTAAAAATTCGTCTGTTTGGGTAAAAAACTATTCTTGTTTGTTGCACGTTTAACTTTTGGTTGAGAATTATTTTTTTGATTAAAAATACATGTTTTTTGGTTGAGATTTACTTTTTTATAAAAATTCAACTTACTACCCTCGAAAAAAATTATCTTTTCGGCTTGAAAATTAAAATATTTTATTGCTGGTTGAAAATGAATCTTTCTTGGTTGAAAAGTAACTTTTTCTTAAAAATGCAACTGTTTTCGTAATATTCGCCTTTTGGCTTAAAAATGTTACTATTTGTTTAATTTCAAAATTATTGTTTGGAAATCTTGTCTCTTCAAATGGAAAAGAAAAAGATTTAACTTTTTTTCCTGACAAATCTTTTTAAGACGTCATAACTTTAGAACTATTTATGCTAAAACAATCTTTTTTGATATTGTTCGCAAACTTGTGATCATTTTATTTTAAAAGGGGGCCTAACGATTTATTTCATATTCGGTCAAAATATTCAAGAGGCATCCCCAAAACATGTGCTCGTTTAGTTTCTCGATTTGAAAGGCAAAATAAGTTTGAAAATAAAATAAAAATTTCAAATAATGACTTATTTTTTAAGTTTTTTGGTCAATTGCGTTTACTATTATATAAATATAATTTTCCTAAGATTCTTGAGAAAATTAAAAAACATTTTTGAAAATTTCAGATATCAAATCAAAATAAAAACAAAAAAGTTAATCTGCAGACCAATAGTTTAATTTTTAACAAAAAATGTACTAGTTGATATTTCAAACCAAAAAGATTTTTATTTTAAACAAAAAACGCGATTGACATGAGATTCCTGCGCATAAATATGCGGGAAAACTTTGACGGACAAAGTGAGTAACAAGATAATTCTCAAAGAATGTGATGCAGAAGAAACACTAGTGTACACATGGGAAAGAAATTGGTTAAGATGGTTCGGGCATGTTGAGACGAAACAAGTGTATTAAGAAAAAGTAAATGGCAGCGTGCCCAGAGGCAGGCTGCGAAAAGAATGGTTGGAATGTGTGAATGAGACCCTAGTTAGAAGAGACATAAGAAGTCACAGAACACGAGAACTTGCATGAAAAAAAGCATGGACGTAAAAGAAGCTAGAGAAGCCTGTCAGGACGCAAAAGTATGACGACAATTAGTTAATAAAAAGAGTGTCAGTCGAATTAATTACGCCTGAAACAATAGATCATGGATACTAATGGACCCAAGTGGGGAACCTCACATGACGACTTTGTGGGGCACTTCACTTGGGGTGATTGCTAAAGTGATTCATCATTAACATGGGTCGGAGCAGTGTTGCGGAACGATCGTGTTATGGAAATAAATAACAGAAGAATTCTAGATCAATCTAAAAATTTTATAACCCCTTCCTCACTCCCTCCCCAACCAAGTAAGTCACGTCTACCCCGAAAGGGAAATGGCTTAGTGGTGTAATAAAAAACAGTTGAAATAATCAAAAAATTACAAATTCTCAATAAAATAGTTGAATCGTTAACAAAAAAAGATTATTTTCAACCCGTTATATTTTCAATAAAAAAGCTACAATATTTTCTAAAAGACTCGAATTTGCAGCTAAGCAGTTACTTTTTTAACACAAACAATTTTTTTACAAAAAAGTTATTTTTAAACCTAATACGTAAATGTTCAACTTTTCGACCAAATTAGAAAAGTTATGATAATCTTTTAGGTCTTTCAAAAATACTTTTTGAATTTTGATGCAAAATAGCTGATTTACGAACTTGTTCTTTCTTTTTAGGCGTTAAAAAAGTGTGCCAAAGCAGAACCCAATCTAATCAATTTTTCGAAAATTATCGTGTCTACAGAATACAGACTACAGGCTACAGACTACAGATAAACAGCCAGACAAACACCTTCGTAAAAATCGTTTTTTCTGACTCAGTGGGTCTCAAAACGTCCAGATTTGATGAAGTCCGGCAAAGTGAAATTTTACATAAAACCAATACCTTCTCATTAGGATGAGAATGTAAAAAAGCGAATTTTCACCAAAATAGTTACATATTTCAATCAATAAGATGAATTTTTAACTAACATGATGATCCCAACGAAAAATATAATGTTATTTAATATACTATTTAATACTATTTAATTTTAAACCAAGCATGTTCAATTGCAATCAAAAAATATAAAATTTCTAACAAAGGAGATGCATTTTCTAATAAAAAGAAGAATTTTTAACCAAAAAAGATTCTTCAGTCAAAAAAAAATAATACTCAGGCAAATTATTTTTAAGTATCTTTGTTCATCTGCTTTAAAGCCATGTAAGCGTAACGTTACATATTTCATTTACATTTTTTTAAACAGAACCTACGTTCACATGAAACGCGATATCGAGTTGAAAATTTGGCCCTAAATTTTTACTTATAAAAAAGTTTCTTTTTTGTAACCATTCTATTTTTTTGTTTATGCCACAATTATAAAAATTTTGGACCAGACAAACGTGACTTTGTGCTTCTCATTTAATTTCCCAAATTCTCAACTCAACATCTCGTTTCGTGTGAGCATAAGTTTTTTTTTTTTTTAAATTCGTAAGTTAATTTTGATGTAACGCTCAAATGGCCTTCAGGTTATATAAATATAATTTCTGTAGTCCTTGGAAATAGTAAAAATATATATTATAAATTGTCCGAAATATTTCAAAGTTTAACAATATTTTTATTCTATTCGTAACTTCTAAAGTTTCTAAACATATTTTAAGCTTAAAGTTAAGGAAACTTTGTTATTAGCTTGAAACAATTCAATAACATTAAAAAAGCTTCATAATTTTATTTCGTAATCTTCAACAAGCCAAAATTAAAATAATTGCCTGCAAAATTTTCGTTTTTCTTTTTGACAATATTGGACATCCTTTGATATATCTTGAAATCCTTTTAAATATTCTCCCAAAATAAATTTGGCGAAATAAAGAGTTATTTACATTTTTCCAGAAACCTTTAAACCAAAATTTATTCTCTTGAAACCTTTCAAAATTCTTAAAAAGCTTCTAAATCTTTTATATAAAATATTCAAAAACTCACACTTTTTTTAAATCTATTGAAATCTTTTAAGTTTAATATTATTTTTGTATATTTTTAAAACTTTTTAATTTGTTCTTAAAGTCTTGTAGTCATTTTCGAAATTTCAGGAAATTATTGGATAGGTTCTCAAATCTTTTTGAGCACTTTCTTAAAATTAAGTTAATAAAATATAAAATAAATTCAAATTTTCCCTCGAATCTTAAGAAAAAAATTTATCTAGATTTCTTTTAAATGTGTTGAAATCTTTTCAAATCCTCAATTATTTTTAAAGCTTTTAAAAAGTTAGAATAACCCTTTTTTTAGATCAGGTATACACTCGAAGTTATAAACCGCTCGTTTTGGAGTCATGAAAATTTGACTCAAGAGAAAAATTTATGTCTTCAAGACATATAAACTTGTCTCCAAGACATAAATCGAAATCTGGCTCCGTCTCAAAACTGAGAAATGCTCAAATCGAACTTTTACGACTTCAGCATGTCTTTATTGGGGGCAATTCAAGGCGAACTCAAGTCGAAGCATTTTTACTCGGGGAAATAAAGTTTTTTTCTGAAAACCACATTTTGTCTACGTTTATTGTTTACATAGAATTTTGTAAAAACAAAAAGTTACTAATCCGCCTAGAGGGAACACTTGAGAATATATTCAGCTTTAATTTAAAGAAAAATTCTAAATCGGATTATAAATTGTGTCCTGTGAACTGATTATTCTGTAAAAGTCCAGTTCTGAACCATTGTGCAGTGGCTTATAGAATGATGTATGAACCAAGATTCTGATTCACTAAAATCTATGTTTATACGGTTATTTTTTTTATTCGAAAAATTGTTCGCGGTAGCAATGATATGAGATTTTGGCCTTCAATCTTAATTCTCTTATGTTTTTTCAATAGTATTTAATATTAATTTTTTATTAAGTAAATAATACTTTATATTTTATTCTATAAAATTTAGTCGCCAGGATAATAAAATCCGATTACATAAATATTTGAATGTTTTTGTTAGGCTGTGTCATTCACCTAAGTCCTTAAAAACAATAAATAGGTATTTCAAAATAAATTTGATGATTTTTAATTTAAAATATATATTTAACTCTAAAAACACCTTTATTTTATGATGAAAAAGTCATATCTTATATTTTTTAGGAACAGATATTATTTATCTTTTCTAAATGTATTGTGTTTTTCCCCTAAAACTATTTTTAGTACCTACGTATTATAATTTATACTTTAAATAAATTTTTTTCCAATATGTTACACATAAATTTTTATCCAATATGTTACACCTTACCACAGATTATAGGTGATTTTTCCATGGTAAAAATCCAGTTATTGAGTCTTAATATGCATTTTTCTCCATGCAGTAATTAAATTTAAACGCGAAAATTAAACTTTATCGATTTCAGCGCTTCCGCGAACGAATTTTTAAATGAAAAAACGAAGAGTATAAAAATAGATTCCAGTGAGTCAAAAGCTCTCTGCTTTCCTTTTCTGTTATTTCAGATAAAAGGGACATGAAATAAAAAAAAAATATGTAGGGGCAATTCATAACTCTCTTGACGCTTTTTTCCTTTATTTAAATAAAGATGAGAATAAAATTTTCCGGAAGTGTAAAAGGATTCAACGATATAAACAAAAGAAAATGCGTCACAAGATTTATGGACGGTCCCGTATTAATATTAATTTTATATTTTAATGTAAAAATTTCTTAAGGCCATGTGATGAGTGGGTCACGTGACCAGATTCCTACCTCAATGACACTTTTTTTATTTCGTAACTTATATTCACACGAAGCACCGCATCAAGTTGAAAATTTGGGATACTAAACCAGAAGCACTAAGAATTGTGGCTCTGATCCTAAATTTGTATAATTAAAATCTAATCCAAATCTAATTCCGAGAAAGTGAATGAATCTTTTAAAACAAATACACCAGTGCATTGTATACTGTTCTTTTAACGATTTTTGTGACTGAATCTACAAAACATTATCTTCCCTTATTACCTTTAGAATTCAATTGGATGATATTTATAAATTCGCTGAGTGCTCGGAAGTACAATTAAAGTATAATGCAGCAAATTGAATGTTAGTTGACGTCACAAATGAGGTGAATATTTTATTTGATACTGAAAACTATTTTTGCATCCTGATTCGAATCCCTGTTCCTGGCTTTATGATCAGCTTGTGAAACAACCCTATTATTAAACTGGATTGAAGAAAGCGAGTCATGGATCATTGGGTAAAGAGACAATTTAGGCGATAAGGGGTAGTTTCCCTCGAAATGAATAGTTTCGATTTCGTACAAATTTACAATTTCGTGAAAACCTTAGCAATCTCTTTAGTATCAAATCATTCATCGGTGATGTTGGGTGATGTTGAAACTGGGGGTAAAAGTTGCTAGAGGTCGTAAAGTTGTAATGAATAGTCATTTCTTGCAGGATTACCTTAATTTTATTTGTTTGAGACATTCAAGATAAATGAAATTTGAATTGATGAGTCTGAATCAATACTAATTTAAAAGAGATCCAACTTTAGAAAAGTCGGACTTAATGTCGAAAAATGAAAACAGGGTTACTAAAAGATCCCAATTTCGAATTTCGATCGATTTGTCATTTTTCCTGACCGTCAAAAATTTTTCTGTCACGTATAAAGACAACTATACACCCGGGAGATGTTAATGCCACAAAAAGCGTTTCTTTCTAACGTTATTTTGAAGATTGTTAGCGATAACACGGACATAGACTTTTATACGGAATCATCCAAAAATCATGTAAGCCGATTTGGTGGACAGAGGGGGGGGGGGGGCTAAAAATCGTTCTTCGTCTTATGACGGTGGTGTGGAGAGGGCCAGTAGAAGATCTTATGTAAGAAAAATGGTTATTAAAGAAAATAGTAAATACACACACACTCATATATATATGTAACTTTGTCATAAGGACAACCGCAGGATTTCGCCGGGAGCGGGTGCTAATCTGGAAAATTGCACCCGCTCCCAGCGAAATCGCGGTAAAATTTCAGCCACAACCACGTCTCACGACCGTGAGATAGGTGGTTACAGTCTCTAACGGAATCAATACGACGATCCAGCAAAAGCCTCGTGCACCCTAAGAACACGGAGCGACACAAGGACTACCGCCTTCTGTATTTTTCCCGCAAGTGTTTTAGCATATTATTGACACGCAGGGATGCTTTTTAGGCCATTAGAGAGTGAAAGCTTGGCGCCTCCAAGAGCGCCGATGGTAAGGACGATTAGTTTAACAGAATATTCCGGGTACAATCGTTGCAACTCCCTTATAAGTTATCGATACTTCTCTTTCTTTTCATTCTCCTTGGCTAGTATGTTTTTGTCAGCTGGTGCCGAAAATTCGATAACGAACATGGTTCGCTTCTCGAAGTCAAGAAGAACCATGTCAGGCCTCTAGTAAGCAACAGAAACAATTGACGAGAATATAAAGTTCTAATATATGCGGCACTTGCCATTCTCGACAATTGACTCGATTTCCCTAGGAGCATTTAGAGAAGCGATATTAAGGTTAATGCCGTAAGAGTGACAGAGATGGTAATAAAACACTCTTAGTGCCGCATTGTGCCTTTGAATGTAGGTCGTTCCCGCGTGAGTTGGACAACTAGATAATATGTGAACTAAATGCTCTGGGTGTGCATGGCACGCCCTGCAGCTATCATCAGGAATATCTTGGCTCAAAATGTGGCGACGGTATGTTAAGGTGGAAATGACACCGTCTTGGCATACCAAAATGAAACCCTCCGTACCAGATTTCAATCAGGGCGATTTAAGGAAAGCAAACGTCAGCTCACAAGACATTGACTGATCCTTCACATTTCTGTGGAAGATACCGTGTATCCTCTTATCGAGGAGCTGTTCACGAAAGTTTTTCTATTGTGCTTTCTTATTCCGGGCTTTCAGGAGTGAGTACTCGAGATAAATAAGATTTGATGCATTTTGCTCACCCCTAATACTAAAATTAAGTCCGAGTGTTTCAGCAGCCTCCTCCGCTGTTTTGTACAGAAGTGCTCCTTTGCCCACTTCTTCGTGATTCCTGACCGTTTTAAGAAGAGCGTCTCTTCCATTTGCAACTCTATGTGCTGTACCGAGAATAATCCTGTTGTGAAGACATTCAAGGCTCAATATTCCGCGACCACCTTGACGGCGTGAGATGTAAATTCGCGGAACGGAAGACTTAAGGTGCATGATTTTATTCATGTGCATAACCTTTCTTGTCCTGATATCAAGGGATTTGAGCTCGTTCTTCGTCCATGGAACCACTCCAAATGAATAGAGTACTACCGGGACGCCAAGCATGTTCGTTGCAGATACCAGGTGTATACATATGAAACCGGTATTGCCATTTAGCGGCCAGTAGGCACACTTGTAGGCACTGTCGGAACTTACCATTTGTGTTAATTGGCGTATTG
>NC_046660.1:83104869-83121351 GCF_010883055.1 Belonocnema kinseyi
GGGCGCATACTTTGAATAAAATATTTGTTATCATTCTCTTGAAATAAATGTGTTTTTTTCTTGAAAAAATACCGGTTTCATATGTATACACCTGGTACTTTGTTCCTCGCCGACAGTTCGGAAGACCAAATCTGCCAGATGAGACGTTTGTATCTGCTTCGGAGAGTATCCTTTATAGATGTCACATCCTGAATGCGGCTCTGTGGCACGCCCAGGTATGTATAAGTCTCTCCAGCACAAAGGTGTCGTATAGAGCTTCTGTCAATGAGCTCAGGATCTTCAGGGATGCCATTAAGTTTTCCTGACTTCAAATAAACTTTGGCACATTTATCCAACCCAAATTCCATTCCAATTTCCTTAGTATATCGTTCGACAATCCCTAGAGCTAGGTGTAGTTGCTCTTTGTTTTTAGCATAGATCTTAAGATCGTCCATGTAAAATACATGAGTGACCTTGTACTTTCGATCTACAGGTTTGCCGCACAAGTACCCGTCGGAATGGCAAAGTGCTAGAGACATTGGCAATGATGTAAGGCAGAGTGGGCTCATGGTGTCGCCCTGAAAGACACCTCTCTGAAAGGTGACCTTGTTAGTTGTCACGCGATTTTTTCCAGATAAGATAGTAAATCTGGTTTTCCAAAGCGGCATCAATCTTTCTATGCACCTAACGATTTGCGGATGAACCTTTAAGCTTTTCAAAAGACAGATGATAAGTCTGTGTGAGGTTGAATCGAAAGCTTTCCGATAATCAATCCAGGCCGTCGATAGGTCACGCTGGTAGAATGCTGCATCTTTGCAGACACATCTATCGATGAGCAGGTTCTCCCGATATCCCGCTACGCTTTTTTTGAGCCTCGTTGTTCATGCATTTCTTGCCACGCAGGTTCAATTCCCCGCACAATCCTATTATTTAGGATAGCTGTGAATATCTTATACAGTGTGTTGAGACAAGTGATTGGCCTGTAATTCTTCGGGTCAGCTAAGTTGCATATTTTTGACAGGAGTATTGTGCCTCCTTCCACCAACCACTCCGGAATCGGCTCTTCCGACGTTAAGTATGAGGTGAAAATACGGGCCAAATGCTGATGGGTTAAAGGAAACTTCTTCCACCAGATGAGTTTGATACAATCTGGTCCCGGTGCGGAATAGTTCTTCATCCCTCTTAATACTTTTTTCACCACCTCAGTAGTGATGGGTGGGCATTCTTGATCAGGTGTCTTCATCCAGTCTATGTTGCACTTCGTAGACTTTTCTCCAAAATACTTCGACCTTCTCTAGTTTGGGCGGGTTGTCGACAGTAACTGGAGGGTCTTGGAATAGTCGAGATGTGTCGGAGAGAAACTGTTGATTTTCTCTGACCCACCTCCCCCTCCGCTCTAGACTTCTCTTAGCATCAGATAGTATCCGTATTCTCTCAACAATATGCTGCCTGATGGTCAGCAGCTTTGACTTGTTATGTGTGTGATAACGGGTCCGGAGTTCGCGCGCGAACTTTCGAATCTTGGCCGTAAAATTCTCCTACCAGATGTGATGTAGTCAATCACACACTGAATGCGGGACACGTACTGTCTTGCCCAGCCTATCTTTATGGCAGGTTGATACATTCGCCTTTTGGTCATATGATCAGCCGTTGGTTTTATTTTACGGTTCGCATTGGCCAAAGCTCTCGCTGCATTATACACACAATAATTGATAGCCCAAAGGTCGGATTCTTCGAAAAAATGTCCACGAAGCTCATCATCCATTTCAGCCAGATCTTTAGGCTTCAGAGAAACCTTGGTGTTGCTGTTTCTCCGGGTCATAAAGCATCGCTCTTCCTCTATTGGACGCCTGCCCGCGGTTGTTCTTTGTGTCGCCTCTCTTTCTCTGTTGCCGGCTTGTTCTAGCTGTGGTAGAGTAGGCGTTCCACTTACATAGCCCCTTTTTCGGAGCAGTTCGGCATGGTTTTACAGGCGTTGCTGCGAAAAGTGCGATAGCTCCGGGTGCTTCTCGCACCACAGAGCATGCAGCCGTGCCATGTAACCCCTTTCAGGGGCCACACTCGCATCGTAGCATTGTAGCAAGTCGTGATTTAGTCGCTCCGTCCACCTAAAGGTCCCGTGATTCCGCCGATACATCGCATTGAATCCATTTTGATTGGCTCCCCCAGCTCTCGAGTGGTCGGCATTGTTGGCCGACCCATTGTCGGGAGCCCTACGCGTTCTGTTGTTTTGAACCGCACTTACTACATCTATGTTTGGTGTTGTCATTATTGTTCCCACGAGAAGCTAGGGAAAGGGATTCGTCCACCCTTGTAGAGCCCCGCATGCAAGGATAAGGCTGCGTACTCTGAGAGGTCGCCTGGTATCCCAGAGTCACCGTTCTAAACACCTCACCCAGGTGCCATTCAGCTTTCGGCACGGTTTTCACACCTCCGCTTGGGGATTAATTCCTTCGGGACCACCCCTGGACAATTGTCCGTGACTGCCTATTTATTTTTGTAACCATATTCAGCAGAAACCCTTGGTACTGGGGCCCTCTATCCGCAACCCGAGGCGCGTTCGGTGGCTTTGTCATAGGCCCTTCGGTTTGATTCTACAGGAATCAAAATCGAGCCGAATACACACACACATATTACAGAATTGTCTACAAAAAAGTTAAATTTTTAACGCAAAAATATTTATTTTCTATCAAAAGACAGTGAATCCCTTAAACAGAACTTCCCGATATAGTCGTTCCGAGAATTTATGCTGCGTCGCAGTTAGGAGTAAAAGGAGCTGCGCGGGGTGTGCGGTGATCACTCAGGCGTGAACGAACTACATCCTTTACATCCGCAGCCATGCTCAATCGGGGCTGTTTCCACCCACCGTCAGCCCCAAAACCTGTACAGTATCGGGGTTTCACTGTAATTAAATTTTCAACCCAAAAATACTAAATTTGAAAAAAAATGCCGTTCAACTAAAGAAGAAGAATTTTCAAGCAAAAATGGAATAGTTACATTTTCAGTTAAAGAAATGAATTTTAGATTAAAAAAAAAAAACTAATTTTAAACCAACAACATGAATGTTCTACCTAAAATGATCAATTCTTTACAAAATGCATGAACTTTCAACTAAAACACATGAATCTCTAATCAAAAAGTTAATTTTTAACTAAAAAGTAGAATTTTTAACACGAAAACATGAGTTTTCAACCAACTTAATTAATTTTCGACTAAAAAGGATTATTATTTCCAGTAAAAATGTATGGTTCACTCAGGCCCTCACTTTGAGTTTAGTTTGGAATATACTTAATGTAGAAATTTTAGCCAGAAATATCAAAAATTGGAAAAATTGTAACTAAAAGTTATTTTTGTTTGCAAAGATACATTTTTTTAGACATTTTTGTTATTAGTGAATAATTTGAATGAATTATTTAAACTGCACACATTGATTCTAAAATGTTTAAAGAATATCCGAGAACTTCTTTAAAATGATCGGACTAGTATTTGTGAAATGGTAGTCCACCAATAATTGTGCAACCACATTGACTCAGTGTTATCCGTGTTTCGAAAAGATGAGTGTGTGCTCCGAGGGTCAAACTATAAAAATTAATTTTTAACAAAATATTTAAATTGTCACCCAAAGAAAAATAAATATTCAATTTGACACTAAGATGATTAATATTCTACTACGAAATTTTCAATTAATAAGAAAAGAAATTTCAACAAAATAGTTAAATTTGCACCCAAAGAATATTAAATATTAAATTTTACACTAAGAAGATTAATATTCTACTACAAAATTTTCAATTAATAAGAAAAGAAATTCCAACAAAATAGTTAAATTTTTAACAGAAACAAGGATTTTGAACTAAAGTGATGAATGATCAACCTTAAAAATGAATTTTTGTAGAGGTTCCACTTTAAAGTAAGTAGTTGAACTCTCAACAAAAACAAAAGATGAATTCCCAAAGAAAAATGCAAGAGTGTATATTTCAACCAAAAGTAGTTTTTATTTTAAACAAAATTTTGCAAGCAAACAAATTCAAATTGGCTGAAATTTTAACATAATATAATCCAAAACCTCCCGATCAAAAAGTCCCAATGGGGAGCAGTCCAAAAATCAATACTTTATGAGATAGGAGAGGCTGAACATGAAAAATGTGACCACAAGTAAACCTAATGTCCGCTCGAAACTTCAAGATTAGATGTTAATATTTCAATATTATGTGATTAGCACTATCTCTGACAAGACTGGCAAGATGAGCGCAGCTAATAAGGGCAACCTAATGGCTCTGACGTGGCAATAATAGGTAAAACCATGTGACAGTCCTCGGCATGTAAATGCTGTTCGAAATATTGATGGTAGAAGACAGTTTTCAGTCAATGAATACAAGACTGTAGATCAGTGTAGATCAGTATATTGCAAATGAAGTATTAAAGCGAAAAAATATGTGAAGTCGAACAGGATAAAGAATGGTCAAGCTGAAGAGGATAGGTTCTTACATATTTTGCAATTGGTCGAAAGATTTTGTATGACTTTCCGTCAAGTGGAAGGTTAATATATTTTTAATTAAAATTATCCATGTCTCTGAATCAGTTCCCTGCTGTTTCCAATATTAAGATACTAATGGCTTTATGCAGCATATTTTATTGGACAGCTTTCAATTTATAAATAGGCCTTATCGCTTATTCGGCACAGAAGTACGACATTTCTAGCAGAATTTAAATCAGGCAGCCAGAATTGTTTGAGCCATATTTTAACAATAAAAAAGCTTTTAAAAATATGAATTCACAGCCATAATTTATCTAATAACTATTGCTACCGTGCCAAGATCACTGATGTTACGTTTCATTTCTGACAATTTTGAATGAAATGCAATTATAAGAGAGGAATACATACAAAAGCCATGTGACATATTTTGCAAATAGGCTCTATAATTCTCATCACAATGATCCTGTTCGTTATTTGATTTAGCCAGCCCTTGTTGTAGCTCCGAAGGAATATTTACTAGATATTCGTGGCCCTTATTTCTCGGAGTCCAGGAATAATGATGCGTCAATGTTTGAAAACGAATTTCAGATGGATGCGTCAGGTCTTCGAGAATAATTTCAAATTAGGGATATATTCATAGTGGATCGTGGCTACAAAGACGCTTTTCCATTTCTCGAAAACTTAACAAACTAAAAAATTGAATTAAACCATAGACTCTACACCCTTCTAAAGCCAGGTCAACGTCAGTTTGATACTGACTCTGCAAATGACTCCAGAATAATTATAAAGACAAAGTAGCTATCGAGAGCCAATTGATATGGAGGTATTAACTGCCGAACTAGCTGAAAGAATATTAGAAAAGTCTTCTACACCTAATATAATTCAAGCTAGAGTTGAAATGGATAACCTTTACATGAGAAACACACGGTACGCTCAATTAAACCCAAAGTATGTACCGTACTTTCCAAGAAGTAATTGTAATTATATTTTGGATATGACAATGAGAATTTATCAACTAAAGCTTGCACCTGCTTACGTACAAGACAAGCTTCAAAGAGAACAGGCGGAACAATTTCAAATAGACGAACTACTGGATGAACGTGAACTTATTAGAGTGAAAATGTATTTCCAATTCAGAAATCTGACCAAATACCAACAATGGATAGCGTACCTTGAAGAAGACTTTAACATGCAAGAAATTGAGGACTTTGTAGGTGAAGGATCTAATGAAACTATCTTAGGGTATTATTGCACATGTGAAACTGGAGCAGGAACACATGGTTTACGTGCCCATATTGCTAGAATATTATGGTATTCAGGGTGTGCACGACATCAGCCACACCGAATCAAATATCCTTAGACAAACATTGCTTGAAAACGTCATTGATTCAGGACACAGGCATACACAAACTAAGCTGCATTGCAAAGCTTGCTTACATAAATAGTCTAACATGAGCGAGCATACTGTATTGCCTTTGTTAGTTGGACTGATTTATAAGTCTTGTCTTAACTGGCTGGACTACGAAAGTGTCTTGCCTTGGTTGATCGGACTGATCTAAAGTCTTATCTTCACTGGCTGGATTACTAATATGTCTTGCTTTTGTTATTTGTACGGGTCTGTAGTCTGGTCTTAATTGGATGAACTAACTGTGTCAGTTGCACTGATCTATAATGTCATATTATAAGTGGCTGGATTAGCAAACATCTTTGATTATTCACAATTTCTTTTGCCTGGGTTATTTTAAAAAATCTTCACACTGAGAAAACATACTTGTTGAAAATAACAAAAATGCTGCTGAAAATAGCCAAGTAAGACTGCTAATATAGCACCTGAAAACTTCGTTGAAAAATTTAACCAAGTTATATTGGCTAAAATTTTTTGATTGAAATTAGCAACCTACTTTGTTACGTTAGCCAACCTCATTCTGTTGCGGTAGCTAACCTGCTCGCTTACTGTGACCAATGTACTTGGCTGTCACAACCGAGTGTCTTTGCTACGCCAAATAACCTAATCGGTTACAGTAACCAATGTACTTGGCTGTCGCAACCGAGTGTCTCTGCTACGCCAACTAACCTACTCGGTTACAGTAACCAATGTACTTGGCTGTCGCAACCGACTGCATTCTCACTGCATTCATTATAATAATATTCTATAATAACAATCTAAAAATAATTCTCTACCTAATAATAATGTTTATTGCTTAAAAATAAGTAATTATGCACTGCAAACATCAACTTATTTATTCAAAAATTTTCGTGTCAGAAATAATTATTTTCGATTTAGAGGCATGTGATACTTTGTCGTGTGGTCAATTGGGTACAGTTCAGTAAAAAAAAAAGAATTCGGAGATACAATAAAATATCATAACGGATGTCCCTCGACTGTTTTTGAGGCATAATAACAAACAAAGTTTCTTGTGCAAAATAAAAATATTATGCATGTGGATTATTTTGAGGTTAGGGTCGTTTTTCAGCTCTCTTTTATTCTGATAATGTACATCTCTGTCGTACGGATGATGTCGGTAATCATTCTAGAATAATTATGGGAGAGAATTGTAACAAAACACATTTCACATAACTATTTTTTGGCGCGCAACTGAATCCTACATCAATCACTACCAAAAAAGAATGGAGTCGAAGCGGAATGACGCTAACATAGATGTTAGCGATGGCTCCTTTCTTAAATGCGCAGACAACGGTCCCTTCGACTGTCCTTACAGCGACACCTGCGCAATTCTGCTAAAATTATATCTCTACTCGGTTAAAAACTCGCAACTCAACTTGGTTCACTTTTACCAAGTTCAGAACCAGTTGGTTAAAACTTATCAACTTCAATTTGTTAGATTTAGCTACTAAGAATGTTAAAAAAGAACGCAGTAAATTTGATTGATTGAAAACAGACAATATCCTTGAGAAAAAATAACAAGCATATTTGTTGTGTAAAAAGTGACTAGTTTGCTTGTGAAAATATAACTAATAGGTGCAGCTTGGTTAAAATTTATCACAAAGCATTTGTTTGCTTTTAAACGAAACAATCATTTTATTCTAGCAAAGAACTACTCATTCAAATTTTGCAGAGTCAAACTCGGTTCTGACAACCAAGTAATGTGTTATTTTTTACCATTTGACTTTAACCGTTTTAGCTCGGCTGTGATAGCAACAAGCACATGATTACTTAGAACCATTACTCTGTTCTTTTTAAATAATATGTCTTTAACCGAGCTATTTATCCAGCTCGGTTAACGGTTCGTTTTCTCAGTGCACATTTCCAAGGCAGTCCTATTATATTGCCTTTAGTTTCTGGGCTGATTTTTCCTTTGATAATTACACTAATCTAGAGTCTTTTATTCATTGAGTGAACTGTCTTCTACCTTCAATATTTCGAACAGTATTTACATTGCCTGGACTGTCCTGTGGTTTCACCTACTATTGCCAGAGCAGCGCCATTTTGTTGTCCTTATAAGCTGGACTGGTCATGCTATTGTTTTCAGTGTTGTCAGTGATTTTTCTCATTACATTTCATTGAAACATCTGTACCTGATCTTTAAGCTTCAAGCGGAACGTTAGATTCACTTGCGGCCATATTCTTAAAGTTCAACCCCTTCTATCTCGGAAACTCTTCATTTTTAGGAATAGTGCCCGTCAAAATACGGACTTTCAACAAGAGATAAATTTTCTGCAAAACATTCGAATTTTCAAACCGAAAATATTAATTTTTAACAGAAAAGTCTATTTTGTACCAAATCGTTGAATTTTTACCAAAACCTTTGAATTTTTATGTAAAAAGAATTACTTTAACAATTTTGTTGAGTTTTCAACAAAATAATAATAAAATCTTAGTGAGTGATGTTTAAAATTACAGAAAAATGCTTTGCGTAATTTGTTGATCACCACTAAACTTCAATTACAATTTACAGAAAATTCCCTGACTCTTTCAGGTTTTCCCTGACACTCCCTGACCAGTTTTAAATTATGTGACTATCCAGAATTCCCAAACCTGTAGCAAGCCTGTACAAGAAATTGTTGATTTTCATTTCATTTTTTAATTTCCATTATTTTTTAAGGTTTCGTAGCCCTGAGCAAAAATTCTTGTAGTTTTAGTTGGGTGTCCGTCTGTCCGTCGCACTTTTTTCCTGGGATTGGAAATAAGGGTGGGATGTATGAGAAATGAGGGGTTGGGGAATAGGAGAAGTAGGGGAAGAGGTATTTTATAATGTTATGAGGAGCGAAGGGGTTGTAGAGGAAGTAAGGGGAAATAATGGGAAGGTTTGTAGGCGAAGCGAGAGGATGAAGGGATGGGAAGTGATGGTGAGTAGGTTAGAGGAAGTGAGGATTGGTGATAGGTAATGTGGAAAGTGAGGTTAGCGAGAGTGGTGAAGACATGGTAAGTAGGGTAAGTAAGGGGTGAGGTAGTGGGGAAGTGAAGATAAGTAGGGGAGAGTAATTATGGGATAGTAAGGGGAGTGATGATAAGGGAATTAGAGGAGGGAGAAATAGTTGAAGGGGGAGATTTGAAGGACTTAATTAACAACCTAATAGGCTACGAAACCTTTTTTTGTAGGTACGCGGCGCTTACTTTGACTATTTTTTTTTTAATGTTTGGAGTTGATGAAGTCTAGAAAGTTCAGATTTATGTGAATGAAATCGTATGAGACTATCTTAACCACAAGTGCTTCCTTTTTTGCAACTAGGCGGTGACCACTCTTGACGATCACTCTCAGGCTCAGGAAGCTGCTAACAACACAACCGGAAACGGAACTGTAGCGACTGGGGCGATACAGTTGCTGTGCAGCCTCATCGGTGAAGTGCCTTTCGAGAAAACCACCCTTCAAGCTCGCTTGCAGGACATCGTCGGGTGAGTCTTATTTTCCCTGTTTCTCTAACATAAGAGTTTAATGCTCTCAGGACACGATAAAGAGCGATCACTCTCTCGCTTGTCACGAAGTTACTTTACTTTGCCAAACTCGAAGACTCATCGACTATTCCCTCAAACACACCCACTATATTTATCTAATATCGAACAAAGGGAAATCTTTATCTAATTCTGGCTCATTCTTCCTTCCACTTACGTCAATTCCTATTTAAAAAATTGCTTTAACAGCCAAACATTTTTCTTTTATGTGGGAATCGCTTTCATTTACAAATGAAGATCTCACCAAAAACATCTACGATCCAAAACATTAGCCAAGTAAAAACTTGTTCGTACAATCGATATAGTTTGTGAAATCAAAGTTAGCCAAGTATCTAATCCTAAAAGATATCTAAATTCTTAAATTAATTAAATGATTTTAAAGGTCACCTAATGATTTTTCTTGTTTTCGACTTGAAATATTCGGGAGGTGTCCCTAAAAAAGAATGAGCAAAAAACGGGGATAGGCAAGCTCCTTTTCAGTAAAAATTGTTTCAAGGTAGGCATGAGACGTGACATTGACCAAGTTTTCCCAACATTCTTATTGAAAAAATAATAACTCAAATAGATTTTCCATATAAGACAAGCGTAAAGTTAAACACGAGGAACGTTTACCTGCTATTGAAAATCCACTTACATTATTGGTTTTTTATTCAAAATTGACAATTCTGCCCTTAAAATTCAGAATTGCTTCTTATTAGATTTCTAATATATCTAATATATCACTTATCTATTTCTAATAATCAATAATTCAACAAATTATAAATGTTCCAAAACTCGGGAAGTTCCCAAGCATTTTTTTCTGAGACTCAAGTATCAACTCTGAAAAATTTGCTTGAATGGAAATTTAGAGCCAACATTTCTCTTTAAAAAAATGTTTGCTTTTAAAAAGTTTTTTTTTCTTATTAAAAAAACGTAGTGTTTCTTTTCTAACTTTTGCTTACCTCGTCAAAGAAAAAGAGTTAATCTTAGTTTCTGGACCACCTTCGAGAGATAAACAAGAAACAGTAGAATTTGACTGGGGCAAGTCGACAAGTTTTGACTAGTGACACGAGGCATAGTGTTTTCGTTGCAGCGTTGCGATCCGATCTGCGTCTCTGAGACAAACCACACCTGGGTCAACTTCCTCCTCGAGGACCTCCCAAAACGTCGTTTAACCCTTCTGCGTTTTTGGTTCCGATTACCACAAGTATCCTCTACTTCCTTCTTCTCGGCTTTAACTTTTCTCTTCCTCTTTCCCTCTTTCTCACTCTCGAATGACTATTCCAATCCGATCTTATCTCAAAGTAAGACGCTCGTGTTTGCGTAGGTGGAAAAACTTGAAGCCTTCGTTTTTTGACTCCTTACAAAAAAAAGGAAGAACAAGAATCTAGTATTTTTTGTCAACCCGCTGGTACCGGAAATTCCCTGTGCAATGAAACAAGTGATTTCAGGTCCTTCATATATTCCCGTATTATGCCTGAGAATTTCCGATACCAGATGTTCCCAGGAACTTTTCCGATTCTTGGGAATATAGAGATTCTTGAATATTTGTCTAAAGCTGTAAATTAATTTGTAGTGTTTCCTTTCTTAAAAAATCGTGGGTTAGAGGTGGCTTCGGGTTGGGTAAAACCTGGATATCAGGGGATAAGTCAGGGATCTCGAAAATGAAGGGAAATCCCATTTTTATGTTCATAGAGCCTTTAGAACACATTGTAAACAGTTTATAAAAAATGTGTAAGAAACCCAAAACTATATTTTTTTTATTCAGTTTAAAAATTTGTTTTTGAAAAATCCAAAAAGTTTTTGAATTGTAAAAAAATATTTCTTTTGACCTTTTATTATGAACAATTAAAAAAATTCTAATATCAGTAAAGTCATCAAAGTTATGAAAGTTAAAAAAGGACCAACAGTTTAAATTTTAAATATCTGCTCAGTTTTGTAAATTTTTTAAAAATTATTTTAGGATTCTTCTTGCATCACCTAATAGAACGGAAACTAGAATTTTCATAAAAATTACTAACATAACGTGAAATTCTTCAAATAATTTTTCATGGAATTTAGTAAAAAAAGAGTTTAAAAGATAATATATCTCTTTTACTAGAAATTTGATTTTTTGTTTAAAAGTGCAAATTGTAGAAAATTAATATAGTTTTTTTGAGAATTCAACTGTTTTGTTGGAAATTAAACTACCTGATTGCAACTTATACTAAATTATTAGAAATCCACTGTTTCGTTTGAGGATTTAACTATTTTGTTGAAAATTCTTGTTTTATTGAATTCGAATTTTTTGTATTAAAAATAAAAATATTTTCGAGTTAAAACATCAACTATTACAATTTTTCGTTGGAAATTAATCTTTCTTGGTTGAAAATTCAACTGCTCAGTTAAAAGTTATAATAAATTATTAAAAATTCAATTTTTTGGTTAAAGATTTAATATTTTTGTAAAAAAGCTGGTCTCTTTGTTTGAAAATATAACTATTTCCTCGAAAATTCATATATTTTGTTAAAAATTAAACGATGATGTAATCAGTTATAAAAAATCGTTGCTCGTCTTGTCTTGTTTCGTATATGGCTGAAAGTGGCTATCTTTTCACTTTTAGGTCAGGTTATCTTGAAATCCTGAAGTATAAGAAAAATTAGGAAAATGCATTTGTTTTCAGGACATTAAAATCTTTCGTGGTCACCTAGTGCAATATTTGGGTTGATAATGTTTCTCTTTATTTCAAAATGTAACTCTTTTGTAACTTTCTTTTAGTAAAATTTTCACCTTTTGGTTAAAAATCTTACTTGAAAATCAATCTTTTTTTGTTGAGGATTCAACTATTTTGATGAAAATCCATGTTTTTTAATGAGTTAAACTGTTTCTCAGATATCAAATATGCAGTAATTTTTTAGGTGAGAATTTATTTGTTTTTGTTAAAAAATTTCAACTACTTGCTTAAAAATTAAATTTTTTGTTGTAATTTTGATTTCAAAGATTTTAAATATTCAAAAATATTATATATTTTTTTCGAGAATCTGAGAAAAAATATATTCATATAACTTTAAAACCAAATAAACTAATAATCTTAAAAATAAACAGTTCCAAATAAAAAAAATCTAGGCGTTCGTCGCGTGATTGATGTGAATTACAATTTCATTCCAAATTTGAATTCTGTGAAGTCCATTTATATAATTTTGTATAAATTTAATTATATAGGGATAGAAGCCAGAGAAATAGAGTTCACATAATTTTTTCTAGTGATTTTTTGCAGATTGGGAGCAGGTTATGATTATCGATGAGTTGCAAAGCGTTGCGCCTGGGAGCGTATGATTAATTTCCTGCCGATCTAAAAAACCTAGTCACGATTTTTACTCAGCGCCTGCTGTCGTCCTGTTCGCTCCTATATCGATCCAACGTGTAAAATGCACAAATTTGCCTCTCGATCAATCATCTTGCACGTACGTCTTACAAATAATACCTACTAATAGACGACTGATTGGCACGCGTTAAATTTCGATTTTATTTTCCCGTTAACAATCATTGAATACGAACCGCCTTCAACTAAAACTTAAATGACAACGACATAGAATTTGCAATATATTAATTAACTGTTATTTCAAAATTTGTTAGTATACACAAATTTTAAATTTACAAATAAGAAAGAATTCGAAATTAAATTTATACAATAATTTTAAGACAATCCCGAATTTGAAAAATGAAATTCAACATAAATTTGCAACATGGCCGTAGTTAAGGGAAAACCTAGAAATCGGGAAAAGCCAGGGAATTTTGTTAGTCAGAGAAAGTCAAGGAAAAGGTAGGGGTTAAAAAAAATGTAAAAAGTCAGGGAAGTTTTGTAAGAAACACTTTCAGTAATTGGTGGCAACAATAATCAGGGCTGCCACCCAGTCACTTTTCTTTCTCAAATCATTTTTTAATTACTTTTTCAAGATAAATTCACTATGCCTTTCAATAATAATAATTATTATAATAATAATTTCAGTTAATTAACCCAGATCTGAATTTTTTTGAATTCTTTTGAGATATTTCAGCCTATTTTGCAAGATTAATAACATTTTGAATAGATTTCAATAATTTGCAGGGATTCCAAAGGATTTGAAAGATTTTAGGATATTTTTACAAATTCCAAGGAATTTTCAAAGGCTTGAAAAAGTTTCAAGGTATTTCAGATTTCAAAGGATTTGTAATATTTTAGGATATTTTAAAAGATTTCAGGACATTTTTAATAGATTTCAGTCATTTTTGGGATTCCAAAGGAATTTGAATATCGGATATTTTTACAATTTCCAAGGAATTTTTGAGAGACTTACAAAGACTTAAGGGATTTCAAAGATTTTAAAGAATATGAAATATTTCAAGGTATTTAAAAATATCCAGAGGCCGTTTTTAAGACATTTAAAAAAAGCAAGGTATTTCCAAATGATTTTAAGGATTTTAAGGGATTTAAAAAAAGTTCAATGTGGTTGTAAAGCGTTTCGTACCATTTCGGAAGATATGAAACAGTTTAACGAGACCTATACGTTTTTTAAATATTTTAAAAGATTCCAAGTGAGTTTATAATATTACCGAGGATTTCAATGATCTTAAGGAATTTCAACAGCTCTGAAGGTAGTTTAAAAATGTTTTCCAGAATTTCAGGAAATATCGTCAGATTTTATATAATTTAACGGGAATTTATAATAATTTATGTTTTTTTAAAGAACTAATTGGCCGGAATTGAGGGATTTCGTAGGATTTTAAGAATTTTCAAATATTTCAAGCGATTTTAAGGAAATTGAAAGATTTTAGGGTATTTAAATAAATACAAGGAATTTTCAAGAGCTTTAAAAAACTTCAAAAGATTACAAATTACTTGAAATATCTTATGCTATTTTTATTAGATATCAATATTTTGAAGAGATTCCAAAGGGCTGTATCGTATTTTAAAAATTCCAAGAAAATTTCATGAGTTTAAGAAAATTTCAAGCGTTTCCAAACCTTTTCAAAGGATTTAAAATATATTTTTGGATTTTTTAAAAGATTCCATGGAATTTTAAACAGATTTCAGTAATTAAATAGAATTTTAAAGGATTTGAAATATTCTACGGAAGTTAAAAAATTTTCAAACCATTCTTATTTTATTTCAGTAATTTTAATTAATTAAGAAGGGCTAACAATATTTTAGTGTCTTAAAGATTTAAATGCATTTTAATAATTACAAGGGATTACTAACATTTCGTAGGGTTTCAAAGATTTGAAGAGATTTTCAAATATATTTTGCGATTTATTTTAAATTATTTGGATTTCACCCTAGATTTATTATTAATTGATCGTGAATTCTTTTGAATTCCTCTAATTAAATTGAACTTTTCTAAATTCATTTAACTCTACTCAAATTCATGGATTAAAATTTTATTTTTTCTTTAACTGACTCTGAAGTCTTATAAACTCGCCTTTAATCCTTAAAAAATTCATAAAATATTTTTAAATTCCTTGAGATTTTCAAAGCTCATTTCAAACTTACTGACTACTAATGATTTATCTTTTATTTTTGAATTGTTTTCAATTCACTTGATTTTTTTCTAATTCACCTTGAATTTTTCTGAGTTTCATCGAATTGTTCTCATTCCCCCTAAATTGCTGGGACTTCGCTTCTATTTTACCGAGAATTTTACTGAAATGAATGGATTTTTTATATTCATTCGAATCTATTCTGAATGATTAAAACTCTCCTGGAATTCTTATAAATTTCGTCGACTTGTTTTAAATTAAGAAAAATATGAGTTACGTTATTAATGCACATACGTTTCTTGTTGGGTTAGAAAGAATGATCTTTTGGTCACTTTTTCGATATAAATTGATCACCTGTTCATTTATTTAAAATAAATTAGGCTTTGGCAGTCTAAGAATTATACATAAAAATTAAAATTTGAAAATGTTTTATTCCTCTTATAAAAAGTCAAGTATTAAAAATGTGACAAAATTAAAATTTTGGTCTTTAAATATGAATGGCCCGGAAAAGTAAAAGTATAATTATGGAATAATTTCAGGGACAAGTGAGGGAATTCTTTTCAAATCACCTGCTTTTTTTTAAATCACTTTGAATTTTTATGAATTTCATCTAATTCTTCTTATTTCCCTTAAAAACACTTTAAATTTAATTCGTTTTTACGGAAATCAATGAAATTTTCGAATTCTTTTAAATTCCAACCATTTTCAATGTACATTATGCACTTTAATTATAGGGTATATTAATTAGAATTCGAAATTAGAAAGTATATAATTTTCAAACTGTTTAGAATAATTAAACGTCACAATATTTCAAAATATTCCTCGCAATATTTAAAAGTATATAGTTTTGAATTGCGAAAATGATAGTGATTTCTTTTGCGGAAATCAAATTTTTTTAGTAAGAAAATCTATCCATTTATTTTAAACGTTACTTAATACTACATGATGTGATACTTATTGATGATATATTTAACGATTTCAAAATTTTTATCATTTTAATTTAAAATTATAGTTTTTAATGCGCTGTTCTAAATTATAAATTAAATTTGACAATGTTGTAGTTTCAAATTCAAATATTACGAATTTCAGGACAAATCCACTGTTAAATAGTTCAAAATTTTATATTAAAAGCCCGAATATCAGTTCTGAATGTAATAATTTTAGACGTATATATAAAGCAATTTCAAATTGAGAAGTTAAAATTGGAATCATATTACAGAAATATCTCTTTGTATCATATTATTTTACTTTTTAATTTACAATGTAATACCTTAAATTTGTCAGATTTTTAGTTGAAGTTTTAAACAAATAAATCATTTTAAGTTGAAAAATATTTGTTTGGTAAATTTAAAGAATGAATAATAATTCTAAGCAAAGGTTTGCAATTAAAAAGTAAGAATTGAATTTAAGATGAAAGAAGGTAAAGATTGAATAATTTCGGTAATTTCAAATGGTTAACATTTTAGAGTTCTGCATTTTCTTATTGAAAGCTAAATTTCTAATTTTTCCCTTTCATGAATTTGAATAATGCAATTAAAATTAAATTGTTTGAATTTTGGAAAGTACAATTAGCATTTTCATAATTATTAGACATTTTTAAGCGATTTATATGTACCTCAAATATTTGAAAATTAAAAGACTT
>NC_046660.1:83121451-83122953 GCF_010883055.1 Belonocnema kinseyi
ATAAAGGCTTAAAACATAATATTAAAAAATAGGCTTAATAGTTCATTTTTAAATTCTGTATAAGTATATTTTTCTTTAAATCGGAAGAAATTACGAATATTTACCGGGAAAACTATGATAAAGCCGTGAGAAGAAAATTTAAAAAATAGTGGCCACCCTGAATTATGGTTTGGATTATAAATATTTCACTTTTGGTGACTTTTACGGTTTAAATAAGTTAGTAACATTTTTACTTTTTTTCAAGTAAATAAGGGCTCGGCAGCCCCGAGAATAAGAAATAAAAAATGTATAAATTTAATTTCAAATTTGTTTTATTTTGTTTCTAAAAGGTTCAATATTAAATATGTTAAAAGATTATAATTTTGGTCTTTAAATATTAATGGTCAGTGAAATATGAGCGGAAATTCAGGGTGTACTGAACATGATTTATAGACATATTTAGACAAGCAACTTTAAAAAACATGTTGTGGCGTGTTCATAAAACAACAGATGCATCGATTGGCGATAAAGAGATAATAAAGCTTGATGTGTGCTTACCCATCAAACTCTTATCCCCATTTGCGCCAACATGCGTGATCCTTGATTTAAGTGGCCCATCTGATGCGAGTCCCCTTAGGAACGCCTTTTTTTCCAAAACCTCATGTAAACGTCAGTGGCTTTGTCATAAATCTAGCCACAAAGTACCCAAGCACCCTGGCGTTTCGATTTTCCTTCTGATGTTTGAGTCGTTATTTCCTCTCTTTTTCACTCCTCAAAGAAATGAGAACAAAGCACCAACAAACAGTGGAAGAATTTCGACAAAGTCTACTTAAACAAAGTGCGAGACTGGTTAAAGTACAAAAATGAGAGTTTAAAAGAAAGATTTTCAGAAGATGGCATTCTAAAAATAAAGGCAGGTGATTATTAGTCATTTTTGGAATTATTAAATGAAAAAAGATAATTATTTGTTTTTGTTTATGAATAAGGACCTTATCATTATGTTCAAAATGTGTTGCAATGTTAATTGTGTCATATTTAAAATGTCAAAAGTTTGAACGAAATGAAAGCCTTCAAAGTTTGATTTAAAAAAACTTTTCTTCGAAAGCATTACAATTTGATAGGTATTTTATCATTCAGAAACATCCACGTTTGAACTGGTGCACAGGAAGAAATATTCCATTCGAAAGATTTGACATTTTAATATTAAATTATTTTGCAATTACTAATTTCAAAAATATTTTAATTTCTTAAATATGTATAAATTATCAACAATTGGATAGTCTACAATTTTTGTGATTATACATTTGAAAGTCTTAAATTACAATTATCCTAACTTGAAATCATTCTAGGGAAAAAGCACATAAGTATGGAAGCATTTGCATCTTATTATTTAAAAAATCTCTCAACATGAAAGAGTTGGAAATGTATCCGTTTGGAAACATAAAATGGCTCAAGGCTATTCGTTCGATTACCGAAGTTAAGCAGCGTTTGATTCGGCTAAACTCGGATGGGTTCTGTCGAAC
>NC_046660.1:83122963-83128779 GCF_010883055.1 Belonocnema kinseyi
AATGACCATTACATTTTTGTAACTATTTGTACAAGGAGATTCTCGAAAACAAAAAATTTCAAACCGCCTAAAAAATATAAAATTAAACAATGAAGGAATATATTAATTGTGATATTACACGTTGTTAAAGTTGGCGTTGCAGGACATTCTTCCCTGATGAAACAACCAAATTTAAAACATCTTTTAAAAAAGTATGGAGAACAGAAAAACATATTTGAAAATATTGAAAAAATAAATATTTTTACAATTTATTTATTTTTTGACTTCAGAGTTTCAAAATATCCCCACATTTTATGGGACGTTAAATTAATATGGATCGTTACCGGACATTTCATAAAAAAATATTATGCAAACATAGGGATCATTATTTACTGTTATTTGGAGTCATTGTTGGTAATTTTATTTTTCACTATACTAAAATCTTCATAGGCATAATATTAAGAATTTTAGCTTGAATTATTAAATTATTTTTGAATTTTATCCTATGAAAGCATTGCAGCATTTTCAGGCAAAAAACTTGTAGGCGAGACTTTGAAATTAAATTTTAAATCTTCAGTCCTACAATATTAAATTCGAGTCTTTATTTTTATATTTTTTAGTTCAGCATAAGTGATAGCTGTGAGTCCAAAAGATTTAAAAAATGGCGTTAATATTATTTAGAAACTTTTAATTTGTAGTTTAGGACAGGCGTCTGACAAGATATTTTGCGTACTCTTTTTATTTGTAATTTCTGAACGAAATTGTCTTAAATATTGAAATTTTACTAAATTGTAATTTACTGAGATAATTCTAGAAAAAGTTATTTTTTAAAGGGAAATTTAAAAATGACTGGTACTAGAGTGGTCAATTTTTTTGCTTTCACCATTATCATTTTTTCCTTTCGCCTCCTATACATTTTTCAAATTTAATCTTTGTCGGTGTTATTCTGCTTGTACCACATATTAAATTAAACCAAACTTTCGCTTTCAGCCAAGTATAGGGAGTTGCCTTCAAATTGCCTTGGATTGATTTCTTACTTCGTAAGCCAGCAGTTCTAAGAAGGCTAAGAACGGGATGACTGAAAGCGAGACTTTGGTGTATATGATTATGATTAAATGAAAAAGTGTTAAGTATGTATTTTCTTTTTTATCATTTTTTTTCCTTGATAAAATCGAACTCATCTCGTTGTCTAAACTAATATTTTGCCCATTTGGTACGTTATCAAATTCGGGAAATTAAAGAATTATTTCCTATACCTAAAACTAACTTGGGGTGAAAGCTTTAAACAATTTCTCAAAATTAAAGTGAATTGTGAAGAAGAATTGTTTAACTGAAAGGAACTATCTAGAGGCATCAAATTATTCACAATCTAATCCAACTTAAAGTCGATAGAAAAAATCGCGTGAGTATTTCAAGGTAAAAGTATATTCTTTTTTTTTAGAAAATTATTTTCTTCGTGGAAATATTTGTATTTCCAAGTTTTTCTAATTTTTGTCTATTGACAAAAGGAATTTTCTCCAATTTAAGTCTTTATTTATTTATTTTTAAAAATTTAATGACAGAAAATTAAGGTTTTAGGCACAGGGAGAATTCGGGATTCCAGAACGATTTTACTATATTCATATTCTAATAAGATTGTCTCTCCCTGTCGAGGAAGTCGTTGCCAGTGAAAATAGCTAGTGTTGACAATCAGGGCTTAAGAAGATAATTGTCAGAGAGACCATAGGAAAATCAGAGTGCAAACAATTGCAGAATTAATCTCGAGAAATTGATAGACTCATACCTTGCGTCTTTGGAACTAAAGATTGCTTTAATCATGATTGGATTAGTCACGTAATTGGTAATTTATTCTCAGTCTCTCCATTTCAAAGCATCTAAATATATTTTTATTTGCCAATAAATCTAATCAAGAATAGGCTATTGGAGGTGTTTTTTTTTCTTATAGAAAAAATATTGAAAAAATGAAAGGAAATACAATTGTCTCTATTTGAGCAGTATCCGAATTTTGGGATTTCCTAAGAAATAGAAAAGCCTTTGATTGTTATTTAATTCAAATTGAATTCAAATTTAAATTGATAAACCACAACTTTAGATCAATAGCAATTTAATTGAGAAATCTTTCAAAATAATTTAAAAAAAATGTTTAGAGCATTCAAAATTTAACGATTTTCACGTTGGGTGAAATAAAGAATTCGTTCAGGGTGGCCATAGGCCAGAGAACCTGCCAATCAGGGAAAAGTAAAGGACTTCAATAACAAATTGCAAAGCTCAGGACACAAAGAATAATCAGGGCAGCCATCTAGTCATTTTTTGCCACACTTATTTCCTCAAATCACTATTTAGTCACGTTTTAAAGATAAATCCCCTATATTCACTTTTTAAAATTAAAAGATCCCTTTATTTAATTTCTTTCAATAAATTGAGCTGTGGGTTAATAACTATTAACTTCAGGTCTGTATAACTATTTCTGATTTTTTCTGAATTATTTAGAAATATTTTAAGGTATTTCATAAGACTAAGAAAATTTAATAGATATCAATCATTTGAAGAAATTTCAAAGAATTTTAAAGATTTCATGACCGAATAAATTTCAAATCAGGCAGGGCCCTACACTTGAAATCGCAGAAACTTTCGAGGGCGAAATATGTTATTTTAGAGGCAATTAGGCAATACGTATTTTTATGATTTACAAAACGAATTTTTTATAAAAAGTTAGACGTATTTAAATTTTGTGCTTTTTTCAAAAAACCATAATTTTTTCTTTAAACCTCTATAATTATCGGCTTAATTGAGATATTTATTCTTCTCTTTTCGATTCTAATAGCGTTCATAGCCTTCCTTCAAAATCCGCCGGAAAATTGAAAAAAGTTTTAAAATAAAAAAAAGGCGGATTTTATGATAAGAAAAAATGTTAAATTAAAAGTTTGCACGTCTCTTGTGCTTTTGCGATATTTTTTATATTGGCGCGTAATTCAAAGTGGGCATTAAATACAATTATTTTTATTAAAATAAACAGTTATTACGAAGTGCACAAGAACACATATAAACTGTATAGCTTTTGATTTCAGTCAGAAAAAAATTTATAACACATAGATTTCCTAAGAAACAGTTTATTTTCATTGAATTCCAAAAAATAACTCACTTACGCTCCACAAAAAAAATTTCGATAAATACAATTTATATACATTCCGGTACATGTTATAAAAATGATTGATTTTAATTATATGATCACTGACTTATTCACGGCCGCACATGGGACTGATTCCTTTGAGCAGGCGCAATTCTTAACGGATTTAGATTTTTCTATTTTATAATTGACCGTAAGGCTTCCAGGTATAACATTTAACTGTGCAATTTTTATTTCGACTTAACGAAAATTTTGTATTTAACAACAAACTTACAATTTTCTGTTGCTAAACTTTCCCATGATACCATTTCTTCTAAGACTTTGAAATTCTTAAGAAAAAAGGTCATAAATCAATTAAAAACTAACCACTAATAATTTATTAGTGGGTTAGAGTAACAAACAAATTTTACTAATTTTATAAACAAATTAATTAACAAAAGTAATTTTTTCGTGATTTGCAATGATTAGCTCATTTTAACATATACCTTTTATACAATGTACTCGTATCTCATGAAGAATTGGGCGGTCATTAGATTTTTGTCGATTTTCGGCAAAAAGCCTTGCTGTCATATATCAGGTCACTATAAAAAATATCACAGCAAGCATTCTTTTGCCAGATATTTCGCATTGAATCCGAAAAAAATTAAACCTATTAATAAAAAAATAGTCAAAATTTGTATTTGTTTATGAAAATCGTTTAAATAATTATCATTTGCTGACACTATTAAAAATATGATAGCATAGATTCTTTTGCAATGTGTTTCGAATTAACTCTGCAAAAAATCAAGCCTATTAATGAAAAAAATGATCAAAATGCGCATTTGTTTATAGAAACTGTTTAAATAACTAACATTTTTAGGTCAATATGAAATATAATAATATTTGGCAATAATTAACTATTGTAAACTAATTGTAAGCGCACATCATTATCTGAGATACTTCATACAACAGCTATGAGCCTGAATTAGCTAATCATTGAAAATCACGAAAAAATGACTTTTGTTAATTAATTTTTTTATAACATTATTAAAAAATGTGTTATTACTCTAACCCCCTAATAAATTATTTGTAGTTTTTAGTTTGATTGAGTGAAATTGTGAAAATAATTCACTCGATCGGAGTGAAACTACCCTTCACTCGGAAGTTCGAGTCATATTTTCACTCGAGAAAATTTAGAGAGTAACCCGTCGTGAAACCCCACCAACTCAGACTGCACAATTATAGCACGTAAATACGCACATTATCATTATTAGTATTTGTACACAAAGCAATGTAAAATATACAGTCGCTGATGTAACTAACTTAACCTTTACTTATATACATAGTATGCAAAAATATACATATAACACACGCATCGCACGCAAATCACGCTAAAAGAAGAGGTTTGAAGATTCCTTATATACTAAATAGTGAAAATTTTTAGAATTGTGAGAAACGACATGGTACTCAATAACTTGACTTAGAACAATTCAAAATTAAAAGTAAAAACAGGAAAATATTTTCTTTTAATAAGGTCAAAACTGGGATTGAATTTAATTCAAAAATATCTATAGGTTTCTCATTTTTTTTAAATCACCTCGTTCCTGCCTCACATTCGGCTTGGTAATACGAGTAACAGTACTGGATCAAAAATCGTAGATGCTCTGAACTTAAGACATATTTGTATAAATGAAGTATATTATTATACAATTACAAGGCCAACTATTTATAAGAAAAAAGAGCTATAAATAAAATAATTCCTCATTTTTTTGCGAACACTAGCCGTCTTTGAAATCCTTGACATCTTTTAAACCTTTTGAAATCTTTCTCAATTCGTTGAAATCTCTTGAAGTACTTAAAATCTTTGTGAAATCTTGAAATTTCTGTGAATTCCTTTGAAATAATTCTCAATTTTTGTAAAATATTTGGAATCCCTAAAAATTTTTAAATAACTGAAATCTTTGTAAAATTTTTATGACGTATTTGTGAATGCTTAGTTTAAAATTTGTTTGTTGAACCTTTTGTGTTAGTTTGAAATCATTGAAACGTTTAAAATATTCTCAAATTTGTTATAACCTTATTTGATAGTTTAACGTCTTTGAAATATTTGAATTCTTTTGGAAGCTTCACAATTTTTGGAAATGTTCGAAATCTTTGTGAAAATTTTGAAATCTGGTGTAAACGCCATTTTAAAATTTTGGAAATCCTTCCAATCTTTACAAAATGTTCGAAATCTTTGGGAAATTTTTGTGAAATATTTTGAAATCTTGTGATTTTTTTTTTCGTTGAAATCATCGAATTCTTTGAAATCTTAGTGAAATATTTTTAAAATCTTCTAAATGTTTTACGATCTTTGAAATCTGGTGTACTGTACCCTTTTTAAAATGTTTTAAATCCTTTAAATCTCATGAAATATTTAAAAGCCCTGTAAAATTGTTGTGAAATATTTTTAAACTAGTTTCGAATAGAGGACATCCTCCCCCCCCCCACCAACCAGTTTGTGAAGTTGCCGAAAAAAAATTCCTTCCAGGTTTGAGCCAAATCGGTTAGTATTAAGATGTGCCACAAAGGCCCTGAAAATCCCATAAGATTAACATCGGGAAATTTTGGTTTTCGGAAAAATGGATTTCGGGTTTCTCGATTTAAACTTAGCTTGTGGGAGATATCAAGAATTTGTTAGTGAGTCTCTAATCAATCATTTCCATGAAATTACTTTAAATTTTGATGCACC
>NC_046660.1:83128789-83131025 GCF_010883055.1 Belonocnema kinseyi
CCCTTGTGGAGCCCTAAAAATGCCCCAAAAAAGCTGAAATTCACATTTTTGCCCAAAATTTACACATAAATGCTCTGTTTTTCCCTTTTTTGCCATACATTATTTTTTTTGTCGAGTGCAATAGTTTCAAGTATTTTTCAACTAATTAACAACTGTTTAAACAATTTATTTTTATTTAAATAATTTTTTTGCGCTTACTAATTGAAAGGTAGATTTTTTATGTTCGATTGGTCAATTGGTCATTTTTAGGAATAATGATCTTCGTTTCAAGCATTTAGTATTCGTTTAAAGAATTTATTATTATTTAATTGAAACTTTTTCTTAAAAAGAGGTATAAAACTCTAGTTTTTCTTACTCTAGTTAGATTTGCTGCTTATTATTAAATATATACGTCATTTAGATACCAGGATCTTATTTTGTAATACATTTTTATTTGTTTAAATTAATTTTGTTTGTTTAAACAATTTTTTTCGAAACTAAATGTTTGAAATTTCTGTTTTTATGAAATTATTGTGGTAATTTGTCATTGTAAAGAGCAAAATTTTTCGTTTAAACAATTAACGTATTGTTTCATAAATTTATTAAACATTAATGTAACATGTTATTGGAAATTGTGATTCAAAAATCTGATTTTGGTCTCAATTCAATTAAGTATATCGCTTATTGTTAAATATTTAAACGTTAAGCAAATGCTTTAAATAACTAATATTTGTTCATACAATGTTTTACATTGGTCATGAAAAGTTAATGTTTTTAGTAAGACTTCATTCTATAAAAATTACATTCAATTTTGTCGTTCTGAAATTATTTTTATAATTTTTTCCTTTAAATCACCTTCGTAGATAAACTCGTTTTTCTTCTGAAAGCTCATAGTAAGTTTTGTTTTGTTTATGTTGATCCCGCAGATTAGCTGTTAGTATTCTCATAGGAATTAGAAATATTTGTATTTTTTGAACGTCACTGGAAATAAAAGCACAAAATTTCACTCTCAACAATGAAAAATTACCACATTAATTGCAAAAAAGAAACAGAAAATTCAAAAATTTATTCTCGAAAAAAATTGTTTAAACAAACAAAATTTATTTAAAAAAATAGGAATTTATTAAAAAATAAGGTACTACTATCTAAATGACGCAGATATTTAATAATAATCAGCAAAGCTAACTAATTTTTTTTCAAACTAGAGTTTTATACCTATTTTTAAGAAAAAGTTACAATTAAATAATAATTAATTGTTTTAACAAATACTAATTGATTGAAACAAATATAATTATTTCTGAAAATGTCGAATTGTCCAATCAAACATAAAAAATCTACCTTTCAATAAGTAATTGCAAAAAAATATTTAAACCAAAATAAATTGTTTAGACAATTGTCAATTAGTCGAAAAATACTTAAAAACATTCCACTTGACAAACAAAAATAATTTATGGCAAAAACGGGAAAAACAGAGCATTTATGTGTAAATTTTGGGCAAAAATGTCAATTTCAGTTTTTTGCGACATTTTTGGACATGATTGATTAGAGACACCTTAACAAATTCTTAATATCTCCCACAAGCTAAGTTTATATCCAGAAACCTGAATCCTATTGTTCCGAAAACCAAAATTTCCCCATGTTAATTTTATGGGATTTTCAGGGCCTTTGCGGCACGTCTTAATATTAATTTATTTGGCTCAAACTTGGAGGGAATTTTTTTTCCGACAACCTCACAATATGGGGAGAGGGGTGGCATGCCCTCTAATCCAAAAAATGTCAAAAGGTATGATTTTGGACCACGCTAATGTACACGCATCTTTTAAATCGTCCAAATCCATAAAATCTTTGTATAACGTTCATAAATCTTTGTAAAACGTTCAAAAATCCTTTTAAATATTGTAAAATCTTAAAAATATATTGAAACCTTCTAGAATCTTTAGCAATGCTATGTAATCTGATGATCAATACCTGATTGGTAAAATCCTTGAAATTTTCAACTAATAATTTTAATAATTTGTAAGTTGAATATCACAAAAAATGTATACTTTAGCCAATTAATACCAGTCTTGCCTTAAAAACAAAACTCTGGAAAACACGTGTCCATACATGAATCTGACTGAAGATTACAATTTCTGTTAGCGTCTATCACAGAAAATATAAATACGAGGGTGGATTGATAAGTTTCCGGCCTGACCAAGAGATGGCGCCACTAGGCCTACCTTGAGGTGGCGTTCTATAGTACCATCCTTAGATAGCT
>NC_046660.1:83131125-83146221 GCF_010883055.1 Belonocnema kinseyi
AGCCTTGGAGGAGATTATGTTGAGAAATAAAAAAAAAAAATTCTTAAAAACGTTGTTTTTCTTGGTCAGGCCGGAAACTTATCAATCCACCCTCGTATCTCTTATTACCTTGCACTTTCTCTTTGACTATATTAATTTGTAGAATATTTATATTAACTTTTGTACCTCAATTTATTCATTCCTATAATAGCTTTTATACTATTTGAATATGTCATTATCAAATTTTCTGATTCTGCGTTTTAATACATAAAATATCAATCTTTGTTATTGAATATACCAATTCTTGTTCTAAATATATTAAGTTTTTGTATTCTAATTGTAAAGTTTCGTAATTACGTTAACAATAATTTTAATATTTATACGATTTTCCTAAATCGTAATCGACTATATCAGTTATGAATATTGAAATATCAAGTATTATTTTAAAATTTCTTTCAGTGTATCTTTTTTATTTTTCGAAATATTTTTTTTAAGATTCTACCGATAAAAGCAAAATCATCTTAGCAGCATCATACGGGCTAAACCATTTATCTTAATATTTTTTAGTATCTATCACTGTTTCGAAGAAAAAGTAGAAAATTAGTTTGTAACAGAAAAGAATTCTCTTGGCTATAAAAGTTATTCAGCAAGCATCAAACTTACAAGATATCTTCATTATCAAAGCACAAGTTCAAAAGAAATAATGAAAATTGACAGCAAATATAAAGGTGGGTTCTTTGTGCAAATCGATTTGAAGGAAGACGAATAACTCTATTAGAATTAAAAAGAAAATATTAAATATCTCAATCAGGCCGATAGTTATGGAGGTTTAGAGAAAAAATTCAGGTTTTTTGAGAAACAAAGCACAAAATTCAAATATGCATAACTTTTTAGAAAAAATTCTGTTTCCAAATCGGAAAAATGCGTACTCAAGCGTAGAGCACTGCCTGATTTGAAACCGATTCGGTCTCATGGTATTTTTAAAAATTCCAAAGAACTTTTAAGAACTTTAAGATGATTCAAGGAATTTCAGAAGATTTCTAAGAGTTGGAAGTATTTCAGGATATATCAAAAGATTCTAAGACATTTTCTACATATTAAAAAAATGTCAAGATATTTTGAAAGGATGGTCATGATATTAAGGAATTTAAACCCATTTTTAGTGCGGTTCTAAACAATTTCGTAAACCTTTGTAAGGTATGGAATAATGTTAAAGCATCTATAAGGTTTTAAGATATTTAGAAAGATCCCAAGGGATTTTACCAGATTTCCAAGCATTTTAATGATTTTAATGAATTTGAACAGTTTTCAAGGTGTTTTAAACTATTTCCTAGGATCTTAAGTAATATCAGATTTCACAAGAATTTCACAAGAAGTAAGAAATTTATTTAAATTCATTTAAAATTCACCCTGAATTCTTAAATTTTTTGAGTTCCTTGGAATTCTCATGAATTGTTTAAACTTATTTGAATTCTTCTTATTTCCCTGAAATTCCTCCAAATTCAATCTAAAGTTACTCAAATTAATGTAACTTTCAAAAAATTTCTAATTTATTTAGGTTTAACTTGAATTGTTATAAAGTCTTATGAATTTATCGTGAATTCGATCAAAATCACGTGGAATTTTGATAAATTTCATCAAATTCTTTTGAGTTCCATTTATAAAAGATTCTATGTTGTAAATTTTATAAGATTAGAATTTTAATCTCTAAATAATATTGGGCAGGGAAATTGAATAATTATTCTGGAAAAAATCAGGGAAAAGTTCAGGAATTTTGAAAAAGGAAGTTTTTCGGTCACCCTCTAAAAGGTTTTTATTTAAATAAATAATTTCAAAATAAGACATTTTTTTAAATAGAATCTTTGAAACTGAATAATTTTATGAATTTAAAATTGGAATATTTCCAAAATAAACAGTAATTGAAAAAAATCAACTTTGAAGCGTTGCGTAATATTTTAACGTTTTCTGAGTTTCATTTTCCCAACAATGGTTAATATTTAAAAATGAGACAAAAAAATCGTCTTCATTTATTCTTAAGGAAAGACTGTAAAGTTTTTCTTTTTGTTTCAATTCTGTCTTTCTGTTTCTGATAAGGAAAGATCTCTTCATTGAAAAATCGTCAGGGACTGGGTATATAAGCATCTTTTTGCGTCGACAATGCCCGTAGATATTATTGTTGATGATACTCTCTTTGCTTGTCATAGCTTATTACGAAAATGAAAGGGCTTCACTTTGGTCGGGTACGTGATTAAATCAGAGCTACACGAAATAAGGTTACACCGAGTTGACAGCTTCCCTCTTTAAAGGAACGAAAATCCATTTTATTAATAACGGCGTTACTGTTTGATCTGATAATTTAGTTTTGCCGTTGTGAGATAAAGGGAATTGAGAAAAAGCTTTTTTGGTACCCACTCACCCTGTTAAGTCGTATACTTAGGTAAATCTGTCCTCAAATGAAAGTACATTATTCAAAAATTTTATTTTGTACATTCGATGGCAAGACACATCGAATGTCTACCTCCAAACTCGACAGTCAGAAAACTGACTGAATTCGGGAGGTGGTTTTCTGCGGTTTTCCTCTTCCTTCGTTAAACGTCCAGATAAATGCGAGTACTTCTAATAAAGTGTGATTCAGGCGCGGGTTATCACTGGTTGCAGTTAAGGCATTATACGGATAAATTCATACGAAGAGCTATTCATACGAAGAACACACACAAGCCCATTGAACACGCTCCAACTTCACGTCGATCAACTGAATACGTGTAAAAGTATTTAACCTATCACACCTTTCTGTTCTTTCTCACTTTCAGGGCTCTAACTTCAGAAACGAAATGGGAGAAAAAGATTTCAGAACTATTTAGGCTTCATGCGAAAATATGTTACATTTTTAATAGCTTGTGGCAGGCCTTACTTGCACGGGATGCGGTTTTTTATTTTATTTATCTCAACTTTGAAATAGTCAGCTCTTTTCTAATTGCACCAAACTTTAGAAAAACATTTATTAAATCTGCAGAGGGGTCTTCTAGAATCTAGATGTATTTGTACTCATGCTAAAGAACTTAAATGATACGGTGCCAGTTCGGAGGACCCCGGTACAGGCCTCTGTATTACCGAGGTTCTTAAATAAATGTATAGTACAATAGATTATACCGCACGTCTACAGGACATTAATGAACCAGCCTAAATAAAAAAATAATAATAACAACATAAGTATAACGAGAGTGCATTAGTCGAAAATTTTAGAAAGCTAATGTCAGCCAGAAAAGATTTTAAAGTCTTAACATTTTCAGCCAGGGGCCGTTCAAAAAGTACGTCACGCTATTTTGAACACTTTTTCCACCCCTCTCCTTCTTCCCTTCCTCGTGCATTCTTTTCAATTTATTCATCTGCGATACATTCGTTCTAAAATACCTTTTTCTTTCAACCTCGATCTTCCCATCCCATCTCCTGTGCTCCTTCGCCCACCAACACTCGCTAACCAACTTACTTCCCCCCTCTTCCAAAAATTTCTCCTCATATTTACACGCTCGGCTTTTCGTCATAATCCCTAAAGTCGTTATCCCCATCTCCCTCCTGACAATGTAATTAGGCGTATTCCTCTATAAACCCAGGGTTCACTTTACATACCTTCCCTGTATCCTATTTACCTCCTCACTTTCTTTTCATCCCTACACCTTCTACACACAAACTCTTTCACCTCCTGCACCACCTTTTCCTTCTACTCCCACTCACCTCCCTTATCCCTTTTACCTCCTTTCCTGAACACCATAACTTTGGACTTATCCGCATTCAACTCTAAACCATTCTTATCCGGGTATCTTCTCAACCTCGTCATATCCTGTAAAGCCTCTTTGCTAGCAGCACTATGTCATCTGCATATGCGAGTGACGATAACCTACTTCCTCCTACCGTAACTCCATCTGCCACTTCGACCGCTAGCTTACTTTTCATATCCGCGTTTAAAATCGAAAAAGCGTTGGGCTAAGCAGAATCCCTTACCTTCACAATCCATCCAGAAACCCTTTGAAATGTCCACCCCTTCTCTCACCTTATCCTTCATAACCTTAGATATACCTCCCTTTTTCTCTTGATCAGGCCTCTGTCTATTCCCCTCTCCTCTATCGCCTTCCGCAACCTCCCCCTATCCACCCAAGGAAAGGCGCCTTTGAGATCCACAAAAAACGCGTGCAATCTTGACCCCTTCCTCGCTAATTCTCTATCCACCACATCCTTCAGAATGTAGATATTGCCAATAGTGCTCCTTCTTGCCCTGAAGCTCGCCTCTATCTCCGGCAATATTTCTTTCCCCTCAACATCCTTCGGCGGCCTTTCCGCCAACACCTTGGCGTATACTTTGAACGTCGTATTGAATATCGTAATGCTTCTATAATTTTCCTGCCTGTTCTCATCAACTTTCTTATATAGTGGTACTACTAACCCCTTTCTCCACCCTCCTAGGAATCCCTCGCCTCTCCATACTTTTTTCACTACCTCCTTCAGCCTCTTGTGTACTTAACTTCCTTATCTGCTTCTCTATCTCCTCTTCACTTAACTTCTCCATCACTGTCTCCCTCGTTCTTCTACTCTTATCGTCTCTCTTTCGAGAATCTGAGCACTGAGAAGATTCTTTAAGAAACTTCCTCCACTCCTCACTTTCTATCTTCTCGCTTATCCACACTCTTCGCTTCCTAATCCTATTTTTATTTTCAATACGCCCCCCTATCTTTTAAAAATTCACAAATTCCCTTCCAGGCCTTTCTTCTTTTCTGATTCTTTCTTCTGAAACATCCATCTAAACTTACCCTACCTCGTCCTTACCATGCCTTTCTTCTTCTTCTTTCTAAACATCTTGTTTTGCACACACCTTTTCGCTTTCTCTTTCAAATCCTTTAATATATCTTCCACCGTCTCCCCTTCAAAGCGTATCATCTCTAACTGCTCCTAATACTTCTCTATCATCTTTCTTATTCAGATCACACTCTCCCCCATCGACAAATCCTCCTCGCTATGCCTCACGCCGTTCTCCCCCCTTATCGACAACCCTAATGACTGATGGTCTGTTTTTACCCTCCCTTCCACTGAGAATCTCTGTCTCCTCCCACCCTTGCATATTCATGACTACATGTTCTATCACTGATAGTCCTACCTTACTTACATATGTGTATTCTCCCTCTTCGTCTCCTTTTATCATACAATTCGCCACCTTGGAATATCCCCCTCCTTAATTATTATCTTAGCCTCCGATTTCTTTTCGAAGCTCTCCCCTTCCCCGTAAAATCCCCATTCCGCCCCCATTATCGCATTAAAGTCACCCCCAGTATCACCGTACACTCTTCTCTTACACCTAGCAAGTCTTCCACCCTTTTTTTAATCCTTTCGATCCCATCGTTATTATATACTGGCACAAATCTACACGTCACCACTCCCACAACATGAAACTTCTAGATATACCTACAGAAATCCTCATCTTACTTTTTTACCCCTGCTACGTTCCAATATAGCCACTTCCTTCTCCTTTCCCCCTTGAGACTAACTTTCCCTACCTTGCCTTTAACCCACCCTATGCTCTGCAGCAGTGCTTCAACACCTTCCCTTCCTTCTGCGCTCGGTAGCTTCAACCCTTTCATCGCAATATTAGTTCTCCTGTCTGGCTTCTGTTTTCCCTCCATTCTCAACTCTATTGCCCTTATTCTTTCCCTATCCGCTCTCTCCTCCTTTTCATTCTTACGCTCTCCCAGTTTCTCTTCTATCATATTCTGTACTCTCTCAAAAATGCATTTCTTCTCAGCCCTCCCCCCGTCAAACTGCTTCCATTTCTGCCATACCCTTCAACTTCTCAAGCCTTTTTTCCGTCCTTTCCGTCCACATCCTAATCTTACCTTCGATCTGTTTCATTTTAACTTCTCTTTCCTTCCTTACAGACACGACCTCTCTCTCTCTAATTCCTCTAATTTCTCCCTCAGCTCTTTCACCTCCTTTTCCCATTTCTTAGCTCTGATCCTCTAGTCTAGTGCTCCCTCATACCTTTCATCTGCTCCTTACACCCCCTTAAATCTTCCCTTAGGCCCCTGATCTCACCTATCAGGCTCCTTATAGAGCCTCCTTCGACTGCCCATACGTTCTCTCAGTTTAAATAAAATCTAATATAATAAACATTTTTCAATGTTCTTGGGATAATCTCAAAGGGATCAAATTTGATTTTTATGACCATGTTCCTGAAGATGAAATCTCGAATTTTTTCAACTTTAAGTATCAACATTATAAAATATATATTAAATTTTCTTTAAATTTGAAGAAAACATTCAAATTTGCACTTTTTTCTCAATATATTATTTTTTAATTCTCAAAATGTTTTCATCCCGCGTCATTTTATAGAGAATTCTGATCACTCACTGTGGTATTGGCCTAAGTTGAAGTTAAAGTTATAAGTAAATCGGATTTTTTATTGTTTATGGTAATATGGAATAACACCAAAATTTTAAGATAAAATTGAAAAAATCGGGCGTTTACTTCTTAAAAGAAGTCAATTTTTGTATATAATTACGAAGAAACTAAGAAATTTTTATAAGACTATGTCATAAGTATTCGTTTTAATTAATTTTAATAAATTTTTTAAATTGAATGTGATTGTCTATGACCTCACAAATATACTAAGATAAAAATGAAAATAATCGGAGATGTGCTTTTTGAAAAAACTCCATTCCTATATTTAATTACTGAAAAATTAAGAATTTTTCGTAAGATTATCATGGTAAGTATTGAATACAAATTTTTTAAATAGATTTGTTTACTGATTGTGATTGTTTGTAACTCTCACAACATTTGAAGATGCAAGTATAAATAAATAGAGAGGTCGCTTGTCTTTCTTAAATTTTGTCATTTCATATTAATTACAGACTAATTTTCACAGAGAACCACATCGAATAAAAAAATGTATTAAATACCATTTTGACCAATATTTACCAATATTATTACCATAAAAAATAAAAAATGCAAATTTACTTTGAATTTTCATTTAAAATTAGTTCAGCCCCACCGTGTACTTTCAACCTGTTTATGGAATATATTTTAACTTATATAATTATCGTGATTAATCATGCGTGAAGCAATCAGATTATTATATTTCTCACTCTGATTCTCGACTAATGTAGAAAAAGAAGATAAAGTAGAAACAATGTATAAATTGCGACAGAAGGAGAAAATTCCCGATCCTAAATAAAATTCCCGGGTCTGTCCCGATTTCCCGGTTCTCTAGGCACCCTGCATATAAGGAAAAAGGTTTCCAAAATTACAAAAATGGTGAGTGCCAACAAATCATAATGTTGCTATTGTACCAAACAAATGAATTATATTCGAATATACCGATGGTGCACCTGATGCAGAAAAAAAATAAGTATAAGTGGAGAGTAGATCGAGTGTAGCACATGGTTCTGGGCAATTCGCACTCAGAGAAATTTCCTCTTGTGGCAAAAGGATGTTTCTTGACCTGAAGGGAATTTTCTCTTAAATTTAAGGTTAAAAGGATTTTTATTTATTACAACAGGAATCCTTTTGCATCAAAAATTTTATTTTTGCGACTAACTTCACCTAATTTTGCAGCCAAATAATTTTTTTTGAGTAAAAAATAAATTCATGTTCTAAAAAAAATATTTAAGAGGACAATGCTTTAGTTTCAAGACAACTTTTTCTCTAAGTGCACGTGTAGGACTAGTCACTAGATATACGGAAAGGAATGGTGGAAGTTGAAGGAGGAGGAAGGGAAGAGAAAACACCATGGGGGTGAATGAGCGAAGCGGGTGGGTAGGTAATCTGCTAATGGACTCTCTCCACCCAAATTCACCCTCGCTAGCCCATTTTCCTCTTCTCTCCTCTCCTTTCCTTTCCACGGCTGAGACCACCTACCCTCTTCCGTATTTGCGACCCACGCTCCGAGACGTTCATACACTCCACCTTGTATGAATGTATCAATGTATGAATGTATGAATACAGCTAGATCCATACTTGGCATGTGCATGTTTGCGTGCAAACATGAAGAAACGAGAGATACTATACTCGCGAGCACGTGTATGCCGTCATGTTTGTCTTATCAAAATCCTACCGTCAGATTACCATTACACGAAGCCACTAACTTCCTGTTTTGTTATTAGAGAATTCTTCTTTAGAGGATCGTACGGAATTCCTGAAATTTTCGGCAATAATTGTCATTCATTCTTCATTGAAGCATATTCCTCTCTAAGAGATTTCTACTACTATAAAAAATCAGTCTGAGAAGAATTCGGCAAGCGACCTCAAGTAAGGGTTTTGTAGGTGTAGACTTACATTTTTTAATGGCCTTTTTTCTTATTATTAAATAACTGATGTAAAAAATTGTAACATAGGAAATTTTATTTGTTTTCTCAATTCTACATATGCCAAGAGCTTCATTTTGAGGCATCCCCGAAGAAAATCTGACTAAAATGAAAGCTTTCCGGAAGGGTGTAAGCAATTTTTCTTATTTTTTGATCATATCATTTATATAAAAAAAAGGAAAATTATAGCGTAGCAAGTTTCATTTTCAATTTAAATTCCTGAAACTAGGAACTTCAATTCGAGACATTGCTGAATAAAATCCGACCAGAAGAAAAGCTTCCAGCTTAAGAGTCTTCTCGTTTCACAAGCTTCCTACTCTTTGCCTTTCCCTACCAAGCCGTAAATGATTATTTGCTCAGAATTTGGAATTTAAATAGGAAACAAATTTTTAACAAGGTGCCCGGTATTTTGCCGCGCTCCACATTAGTCAATTTATGGGGCGAATGCAAAACCTTAGTCTTAGCTTAAATAGTCTTTTTTTTAGACGAGGTAAGAAATTCAGTATGCAAAGACCGTCATTTTCAGACATCCCTACGGAACACTCAAAAATTCGACTTCCCACTACTAGATCCGTTTGAAAATACGTTCGATCAATGAAGTTTGTAATTTTATAAGGCACAATTAAACATTTTTTTCCATCAGCAAATTACCATCAAAAAGAATGATTGGCAAGTCAGTTTTCGTTGATTCCGAAAAAAATTTAGTCTATAATCATTAGAATATAGTTAAACTTTCCATTTCCTTATATGAATTGTTTAAATAATCACCGGTTGTTGTCATAAACGCCTCGACTAAGCTCAAGTCAAAGGTGCTAGCAGTCTTGATTTTTTTTTTCGTTTTTGAGTATGTATTACGACTATTTTAAGATATCAAAAAAAAATCGTTACAGCCTTTTCTAAAAAAATCGATTTTTATTTATTTTTTTTATAGATCAGCAACTTCTTTAGATTCTCACAAATAAAAATTTGTTTCAATAATAAAATTTATTAGTTATAAAAAAATAGTATGTGAAATTAAATCTTGACCAAAAATAAATTTTTTTCTAATAAATCAAAATAAGCTACTTAAAATACTATCATATTTGAAAATTGAAATTCGTTCTCTATAGAAGACTTACGGATTTATTCCGCGGATGCAGTGTAGTTCAGAGGAACGGTGCTTGGATTATTTTCTTTGTCGCGGGTTCGAATTTCAATGCAGGAAATTAAAAAATATAAACGCCTTTCATGTACTATTGTAGTGTGTCTGTATAATTGATTTCTTTGAATTTCTGCTATGCAATTTCCATTTCGGTGGTATTTTTAGTTTATTTATATTTTAATTTGTCTGACTCCGTCAGGAAAAATTATAATTTTTTTACCTATAACACTCTAAGGGTTTCTACACTTTTTTTAAATTAATAAATAAGTTCATAATCTTTTAAATTCTAAATCTTCTTAAATGAACTGATAGCTTTGTTTTTCTGCAAGGTGAATTATTAAAAAATAACTAATTGAAAGAATAATTTTCCATATATCTGAATTCTTTGCCTTCTTTGGAATCATCTGGAAATTGGTCAAAATTAATCATTGTGGTTATAATTTAGCTAGTAATGTTTATGTAACTACTGATCATCTGGCAGTTAGAATCAGGATTAAACGGCAGATGCTCTTTTGAACATCAGCTGGCTATGGCTGCCCGGTGGTGGGCAGTGATTCATTCTATGCAGGAACAGACACACGTATACATTGTGGACTCATCTTCAAATAGAAATTCTCTATTTTTCCTATCACATTGAACAAGAATCGACTCAAAATTATATAACGCAATTTTTCTTTAATTCAATAATCCGAATAGGGAACTTAATCTTTACGGAACTTCACTAGATTTCCCAATCCTTTGAGAGATTTTATGAATTCTGGAGGAATTTTAAAATATTTCAAGGGATTCAAAAAGTTTTAGGGCATTTTAAATGATTCCAAAGGATTACAAAACGTTTCATAGGTTTCAAATGATTAAAAAATTCCAAGACATTGAAGAAATTATCTAGTACAATTTCAGACTGTTTTTGAGGAATTTGAGAGATTTAAAAATATTCCAAAATAAGTCATGGAATCACAAAGGATTTTAAATTATTTCATGTGATATGAAAGTATTTTCACGAATTTGGAACGATGATAGGGGATTTTATTGGGATTTTGAAGATCTGAAGAAATTTAAAGACACTCATATGATTTTAAAAGGTTTCAAAGGATTTAAAAGCATTTTAACGGATTATAAGATATATAAAGGGGTTTCGACGATTTTACGAAATTTCACAGGATTTTCAGAGATTTCAAAATATTTCTAAGTATATGTGCGGATTTTAGAAGATTTTTTTTTAGAAATTTCAAAATATTCAACGGAATTTTAAACTCTACCAATTTGAATCAAATAAAACTTTGACTAATTTCAATCAGTGTCTGGATTATACGAGTAGATGAATCAGTCAGACTTATTGCTTAGTCAATAAAAGTAAGTGGTCCATAACTAGAATTCAGCCACTAATTAAAATTACTGAATATTTTAACTAATTAGAGAGAATGTTTTTCGAATATTGTAAAGGATTTTAAGGAATTTCGAGGCATTTTAATGGATTTTAATATATTCTAAGGTATTTCAAGAGATTCGGCAAGATCCCACGGGTTTACAGATTTCGATGAATTTTAAAGGGATTTTAAAGATTCAAGGGATCTTGTAAGCTTCTCAAAAACTTGAAACATTTAGACTGATTTTTTAAGGTTTTAAGGGATTTCCAGGGATTTTCAAGAATTATAAGGGATTTTAAGAAATTCTGAAAAAAGTTGCGGGGTCTTGAAGGAACTCAGCAGATTTCAAGATATTTGACAACATTTTAAAATATTCGTAAAGATTTCAAAGGTTTTTTAATGATTTTAAAAGAATTCAAAAAGTTCCAATGTATGTTCACGGATTTTAGAGGATTTCATAAGACTTGAAAAGATTTTAGAAAATTTCAAAGGATTTCTGAATAGTAGAAGTGATTTTAAGGGATTTCAATTAAACCTAATGGATTTAAAAAGAATTCAATGGATTCTAACATAGTGTAAAAGATTTCAAGAGATTAAGAAAGATTTATTTAGATTTGAAAGACTTCAGTGATTTTCAATGATTTCAAGGGATCTCGTAAGATTTCGAAATATTTCACGAAATTTTAATTATTTCAACCGAATTTATAGATGCTAAGGGATTTTGAAGGATTATAAGGGATGTTTATGGAGTTTTAAAAATTTTAATCACTTTTATGGAATTCAAAAGATTTCAAAGAATTCATGGGATTGCAACTGATTGAAAGTATGTAATATAAATGATTATATAATAAAAAATAAAGTTAGAAAATTATATAATTTGTATAATAGTATAAAAAGTAATGTTCTCGTCCATGTTTATAAGAATAGTTAGGCCCTTTTCTCGAATAATCATTCCAGTCGAATTAGGGTTTGGAACGAAATTGACTAAGAAGCATTTCAAAATGTGTTTTTAAAAAGCAGAAAATATATGTTTTATAGTGTACAAGCATATTAAACCTTATTGCTATCCTTTTTGGTTTGTAAAATGAAGTTTGAAAAATTTCTTTGGTAGTTTTGTCCCAAAACGTAGGTTGGTTTAGGTGGTTTCCTTAGAGAACGGCTTATACTTTCTAAAAATAAATAAAAAGAGATAAATGACGTAGGAAATTATGTGCCCCCACCCCCGTAAGTTTGAAGGAGATTTTTCCCCCTTCCTCCCGAAAGAGCCTAATGTAATTAATGAACGCTGCCAAAGATCATTTGAGATAAATAGGATTTGAGATAGATTGAGGTAGATAGATAGATAAATAATGTTTCAGTAAAACCGTAATTTTGTATTATTAAATATGAAGAAAATTCATTTGATTTAATCGAAACTTTCTTCAGGAAGCTTGAGAAAACGTAACTATATTTCTGTCGAACTAATTAATTTTCTTCTACTTATTATTTTATTCAATAGGTATGCAACGAAGCCCTCTTATCTTATTTTTATGTTGAATATGTAATCAATAATATAAAGTCTCCGATTTTCAGCTATTATAATTTTCTTGTATATTTAGCCATTATACTATTTATATTTTATTTTTATTTCAAAGCTCAATTTGGTAATATTAAAATATTGAAAACAAATTTTTTTTGTAAATTTTAAGAGTATGGTAATTGTTACTATTTTCAGTCATTATGTGGTGGAAGTTGCGGCTCTAAAACCCTAAGTGTTTGATTAGGCGTTGGTGGATGATGAATAAGAATGGGTTCCACTTTCCACTTACTGCTTTGAGTCTATTCGCTGTTGAACTTGCCTATTGTTCCACTATAATGACCGTTTAGCGAGTTCCAGCTAGCGTTAATTATAAGCCGTTCGGAATTTTCTTGTTTGACTTTTGCTGATGAGTTTTGCTAACTTTTCACCCTCTCTTAGGCACAAAAGGTTTCTGTATACCCGCTCAGATTTTAAGCAAAAAGAGATTTCATTTATAATTGAAAATTACCTATTATTTCATGCAAGAAAAGGTCTGGATAATATTAGAAAATTACTGATAATCAGTTAAAAATACTGATTCAATCGATTAACTGAAAATAACTGATTCAATCTATCCGCTGAAAGTAACTGATTTAATCAGTAGCCCGAAAGTTGGCGCTCGGTGGCGAAACAACTGATTTTTCAGTGAAACATGATTGATATTTCAGTTGAAAATGACCGATCTATCAGTCGTTTTCGAATATACGCGCATGTTCGCAACACAGAACCTGATTGTTTCATATGTTCCCGCCGGATTTCAAATACTTAATTTTAAAATAAAAACATTTTAATTTTCAAAATAGTTCAATTTATATAGTGATAAATACAAGTGGAATACAGAATTATAGGGGACCACATTGCGTAAATTACTCGTATTCCATGCTATCAACAGAAAAGTTGAAACTATTTAAAGCGGCTTCAAGGATCTGATTGAATTTTTAGCCTCTTTTGAGGTTTTATAAACGAAACGTTCCAGAAAATTATAAAAAAATATCAGAGAAGGCGCAAAGCTTACATTAAGCGCATAGTGGAGTTTATATAAAAGATCAAAAGCTGAAATAGGACCAACGCGATCATCCAGTTGACTGTAATGTCCGTCAGCTTGAATGAAATACCTGAATTTTCCACTCCCGCAATCAATGCTTATAATGTACGGCTGTATGTTTGGTTTTTTCTGATTCCGGAAAGCATTTATTTGGTCGTCAATGTTTGTTCCCAACTGAAATGTTAATATTAAATTTATAAATTGTTATACAGTACAAAAAGTTGTGAAAGAGCATATCAATAATATTGAAAGATATTCTGACCGGTAAAATTTGGAGAAGAGCGCTGTCTGGTACCTTGAATTTCTCAGTCAGTGTAACTGCGCTAGTGACTTTTAATACTTGCTCACCACTATTTCCTTTTGCTTGAAAATAGTCATGTTGACTACATTAAGAAACAAATCTTACTGAATATAGATTTTGGAGTAACTAAAACTAATAAAAACCTTTTTTTCTTTTTGGGATTGATTGATAGCAGATCTTTTCCTAGTCATGAAATTAGTGTTTGGTAATAAAGCAGGCAGAATTACCAATGCTCTCAAATGTTCTGCAATTTCAAGGCGGGTCGATAAATAAGTAGAGCAAGATCAATGTTTATATTTATTAAAGAAAGATTATAATTAGAGACCGGATTAGAGTCGCTGTGAAGTTAGCTTTCGAGCACCACTCAGCTCTCACGCATAGAGAACCACGGCTAGAACATCATTTTCGTTATTAATAATTTCGAATCGAAAACGTTTGAAGTATTTAAGAAATATATGAAATGATCTTGAATTTAAAACGTTCCACTTCAAGTTATTTTAAATAGGTAAAGTTTTAGAAAAAGAACAATATTTCGAATGGAATGAAAAGAAATTGAACTTGTGTAATTCCTGAATAATGGCGTGTAAAATTGGATAATTTCAAATCAAAAGAAATTTTAAAGTATTCAGGATTGAAAAATTTTATTTTGAAGTCAAGAATCTCGAAATCGAATTATTTCAGATGAAACTTCCAAAAGAGGTCAATTTCAAAACTTTAGAAATGGAATGTTAATTGATATTAAAACTTTTCTATACTAGAACCCATACAAATGTCTATTCAATGAAGTAAATTCATTCTTTCAGAAATTAACCATTTTTAAATTGTCAATAATTATACTTTCCAAAATTCAACAATTACAATTTAATCTCTAAATCAAAACTACTTAAATAACTTTAGGTAAATTTGAATCGTTCGGAACTTAACAATTCTAAAATTTTCAATTACACTTCTCAAAATTCAACTATGTCAATTTGAATCGCAAAATAGAAATTTAGAAAAGAAAAATTGTAAATGTAGCGTATACAATGGAAATTCAGAATTATAACATTAAAACTATTAAAGATTAAGGAAATTATTCACTTGTTCAATAAAAAAGTTGTTCTTTTTTTTTAACTAAGTTTTAAATGTCGTACTTTTATGAACATTTTTCAAATAAACAAAAAACTTCAATATTCAATGCCTGGTTCTAAATTTTTTTTGTTTTGACAGCTTGAATTTCAAAATTATTGCTTTAATTTTTCTATGTTTTTATTCGACATATTGTACAGTCTGTCAAGTTAAAGCGTGGGTGGCTTTACTCGCAGTCGGTAAGGTGTATCGACATGATTTTGGTGTCAAAATATTAAGAAGAGCTCCC
>NC_046660.1:83146321-83149267 GCF_010883055.1 Belonocnema kinseyi
AGAGGGAGCTCTTCTTAATATTTTGACACCAAAATCATGTCGATACACCTTACCGACTGCGAGTAAAGCCACCCACGCTTTAACTTGACAGACTGTACTAATCAAAATTTTACCCGTCTAAAATATTTTGAATTGAAACGTTTTTTCATTTGAAAATGTTCCAAAATATTCAAATTTAACTAAAAAATAAGTCAATTTTGAATTGAAAGGCTTAAAATTTGCAATTCCCAACACCGGAATCATATATAGAAATCTTGTTTTGTATTATTCTATTTAGTTTTTAATTTTCAATCTAATAGCTTCTAATTGTCCTAATGATAGTTTAAGATGTAAGAAAATCAATCATTTAAAATTTTCAAATATTTGATTCGAAAATTTCAAGAACGTATAATAATTATAAATAAAGTATTACAAATTAATTAATATGAAATTTATAAGTTAAAAAACGTATTGTTTGGGATCAAAATAGATCTAAAAAAATCTGAAATCAAATCCTCAATAATCGAATTTTTTTTAAATTTTGAATGATTACAATTTTAGAGTTCTGAATTTTCATTTTAAATATTATATTTTCCATTTTTCCCATTCATGAGTTTTATTTTTGCAATTAAAATTGAAATTATTAAATTTTGAATAGTATAGTTAACAATTTGAAAATTTTCACTTCTTACAAGATTTAAATTTACTTTAAATAATTTAAATATTAAAGGGTTTGAGTATAAAGGTTGTTAATATCAGAATTCTTGGTGGCTAAAAATTTTTGTAGTTGTAAATAAAGTATTGCTTCGTTTAACTTTCAACGTTTCCTAGTTGAAATTTGTTTATTTTTAAAATTTCCGATTTCAAACAAAATTTTATTTTGAATGATTTTTTTTTAGAATAATTCAATTTTAAACATTTATTACAGTGAAAATCTTTAATAGCTCTCCCTTCTATAGCCTTTCCGATAATTGACGCCGTGCCGCATGTTGGTGTACAGGGCTGCGCGGGGTCTGCGACTGTCACTTAGGCGAGCAGTCAGTCGATAACAAACAAAAGCAAAGCAGGCTATAATGAGTTAGTTTCCACCCACCGTGAGCCCTGAAATCGGGGCTATAGAAGAGTTTCACTGTATTAAACATTTTTCTACCTTGTACGGTGAAATTGACGGTGAATTCATTTTGTAATTTAAAAAGAAATTTGCAATCAATTGTTATGGAAATAATAGATTTTTAAGTAATAAAAATTTAAAATTTCAGAAGCTTCAACTCAGAAATATTTAATTTAGTTTTCAATTTCGAATTTTTAAATTGTAAAAGCTTTGAATTGCAAATTATTTAAATCTAAAAGTTTAAAATTGTTAATTATTTAATTTTGAACACTTTTAATTATTTAATTTTGTACACTTTTAATTTAAATAATGCAGCCATTAATCTTGAAATTGTTGTATTTTCGAAATTTTTAATGTAAAATCATTTAATTTCTAGATTTTTTTATTTAAAACAACATTTTTTAATTTGGTAAGTTCACAATTAGGAATTGTAGAACTTCTATTCCTTTTCATTTTATTTGAAATACTGTCCTTTTAAACAAATTTACATATAGGTAAAATTGACATTAGGTTTAGATTATAATATAAAATTGTTTAATTGAGAGAGTTTTCAATTTTTTTCATTCAAACGCTTTCAATTTGAAATGATTAATTATGAATTATAGTTTCAAAAACAAATTTAAACCTAATCACAATAACACAATAACAATAAACTCACTAAAGATTATTATAATGCGATAAACGATAAGTGGAGATTTTTTTGCTTTTTTTTTGCTCTATGATGACATATATTCCGTTTTCCAAAAAATTACCCCTAAGTCTTACACAACTACCCTCCGTGATCAAAAACGTTTTAAATATTGTAAAACCACCTTGAACAATGTAAAATTGATTTAGAACTCGAAATTAATTACATGCCACTTGAAAATTTCCCTCTCATTATAATTTCCCCAAAACTACCCTTCCAAGTGAACGTATGCAGCAGAACATATATATGTATGAAAAAAGCATCAAAAATAATCAAACGTTTTTTATCACGAGGGGTGAGTATGTATGACTTAGGGATAGTTTTTGGGGAACGTATTACATATTATCAGAGAGCAAAAAAGAGCAAAAGAATATCAACTAACATTGTCTTCGATGTTTGATTATTTTAAATGCTTTTTTCATAAATATAAATGTTCTGTTACATACGTTCACGTGGAAGGGTAGATTTGGGAATATTATAATAAGATGGAAAGTTTTAAGTGTCATGTAAATAATTTGGAGTTCTAAATCATTTTTATATTGTTCAAGGTGGTTTTCCAACTTGTGAAAGGTTTTTAATGACGAGGGAGGGTATGTATGACTTAGGGGTAGTTTTTTCAAGAAACGATAATGAGAGGGAAATTTTGAAGTGTAATTTAATTCATTTTGAGTTCTAAAGCATGTCTACATTTTTTAAGGTTGTTTTTCAAATCTTAAAACATTTTTGTTCACGAGGGGTACGTATGTATGACTCAGGGGTAGTTTTTCGGGAACGTATTATATATTATCAGAGAGCGAAAAAAGAGCAAAAAAATATCAACTAACAGTTTCTTCTAAGTTTGATTATTTTAAATGCTTTTTTCATGCATATAAATGTTCTATTGCATACGTTCACGTGGAAGGGTAGTTTTGGAGAAATTATAAAGAGGACGAAATTTTCAAGTGTCATGTAATTAATTTGAAGCTCTAAATCATGTTTACATTGTTGAAGGTGATTTTCCCATTTTGAAAACGTTTTTGATCACGAGGGGTTGTTGTGTAAGACTTAGGGGTAGTTTTTTGGGAAACGTAATACAGTCTGTCAAGTTAAAGCGTGGGTGGCTTTACTCGCAGTCGGTAAGGTGTATCGACATGATTTTGGTGTCAAAATATTAAGAAGAGCTCCCTCT
>NC_046660.1:83149367-83155278 GCF_010883055.1 Belonocnema kinseyi
GGAGCTCTTCTTAATATTTTGACACCAAAATCATGTCGATACACCTTACCGACTGCGAGTAAAGCCACCCACGCTTTAACTTGACAGACTGTATATGTCATCATAGAGCAAAAAAAAGCAAAAGAATCTCCACTTATCGTTTATCGTATTATTAGTGAGTTTTCATAGGTGGCGGCGCTGAGTGGACGTCCTGCTAGCGCCGCCGCCCTTTTCTCCGAAGTTTCAAGAGCAAAAATTTTTTTTTTAGCATAAAATTAGCAAAGAAAAAGCAAAAAATATAGCGTATTCCATTTTATAATTTGCCTTGGTGGCGGTGCAGAGTCGGCGGACCTAAAAATATATATATTTTAACTGAAATAATAGCAAATTCCACCAGCAAAGTCCAAAAAGGTAAAATTCAAAAAATGTTAAGAAATGTTTTCCTTTGACTTCTTTCTCGACTTTATATCCCGAAATTTATTCAAATTTTATTACTTTTTGCCGGATTATATTTCTGTGTCGGTGATCAATTATTGATGACTGATTGGTGATAATCCGAAGCGTAAAATCCATCTGGCAACAATTTGAGCAGCCTTGTGGCTCACTTAATACCTTGACTATAGCCCATGGTGTCTGCATGTGGAGCCATAGCGACCCCTAAGTTCCACCCCCGAAGCAACTCATCCCCCAGGTCACCGAAATCCCGGCGTGAATGCATTTCGCGTCAACGAACTCAGAGTAGCAATATCCTGACTTGCTGGATGTTGGAGCACTGGATTATAATACATTACCAATTCGACGAGGCCTTCGACCATTTGACCTTGTTTCAAGATTTATTTCGTTCACTCAATTCGCTACACCAACCTGCCGAATTGATTCAACTAAAAAGAAAAGTGCACTCGAAACTCGAATCACATGCACAATCAAATGTACCTCGGAAATAATAGAATCACAGTGTAATTCATTGTAGAATTATAGTGAGATTTTAGATTGAAAAATTGCTAATTTCCCAGCTTGTCCAGGACTAATATAATGGGAAATTCCGTAATGCCAGTACTAGCACTATACTTGTCCGGTTAGTTTTACGGAAAATTCCGTCACACAACTCTCTAAATCTGAATTTGTAGAAAACTACTAATTGGTAGTAGTTTTTTACAAATTCAAATAGTGCCGATTCGTTTACTAGTCATGATACTACTAAATGAATTCGTAAAGGTATTGTTGGTTACTATTTGAAATGATAGTTTCAAGTAAAATTAAAAGCTGATTATACAATCAAGAGAATTTTATTGAAATACATTAAGAAATTAATGAAGTCGGACCAGTAGCAATAAAAAAATAAGTCAGTTCAATCCGAATTGAAAAAATTTTATATTAACTAATAAAACTAGAAAACTAATAACTTTTTCCAATTACTGCACGCTGAATTCCTCGAACGTCTTTAATTTTTCTGAAACGAAATTTTAGTTAACATAACTTTTTTCAACAGCACTTTGTCAGTACCCTTTAAAGTATTCACTTCCATAAACTTACCCATTTTAAAGAAATAAAGCAGATTTCACAAATAATCATACTTATGTTATCAAAAAGGATTCATTCTGTAATTAATTCCAGTTACAATCCACCCCAGACTCCTCTTATTCACGAACAGTGCAAAGTTTCAGTGCCTAATAAATCTGTGACTTCTTAAACTTAAAAAAATTTGATAATACACTAGAACATTGAATTATGAACGGTTTCGGGCATGGCGTGCATTATGTCTGTCTAAACTCTAACTTGATGCAAGTAACGCGCGAAGAATGCGGCCCTCCTGCTTGTTTGTCACGCCTTTTACTGAGTACAGGGGTGGACCCATAAAAATATTTCGGGGTGAGATTTTCAAAAAGTAAATATATATAGATATCCCACGTATAGCTTAGCGGCGTCGGCCTTTAATACGAAAGGCCAAAAGTTTCGGGGGGGGGGGGGTGAACCCCGTAAACACCTCCCCTGGATCCATCACAAGATGAGCTAGTTACTTTTTTCATAAATTAGTTACAACTACGTTAATTAGCGATAACAAGTAACTAGGTACAGTAACGTTACTTGTAACTGTAACTAGTTACAGTTATTAGATAAAGTAACTTCAAATTACCTAAAAATTTACTTTTTTCACCTCAGTTTTATAATTTAAATATCAAAATAACTAAAATGATAATTAATAAAAACTTAATTTAAAAAGAAGTAAGTATTACTTAAGGTAAATACAAAATACATAGTATATTTCGGCAAGAAAACACAATATATATTTATTAGAATAAAATTCATATTGAGTAATAGACATATCACTGAATGGGTTTTGTTTTTCCGCATTGTTCGCTAGGATAGCCACTCGCCAGAATTACATGTTCCATTGACTTTATTTTCATCAGTCATTAAAAATGATTTTTCATATTTAATTTCAAGAACAAATCACGACTCACGTATTAAATTTTAGTAATTCTATTTTGCCGTTTCACTGTACTACGCAAATCATAACTTTTGCTTGATAAAATAGTTGAAAATACTATTTGCATGACTGTAGAAAAGAATGCTTTTAATTGCTATACCTTAAAATTGGCTCGATTAAATTCACTAAAATTGATTAAGATTCAAGACTCCACTCTGAAATTCTGGAAACCAAGTAGTAAAAATAATTTGAATAAAAAGAATAGTGAATATCATAATGTACGAAAAAAGTATTTTAGAAGTTGATATTGTCAATATTAAGTTGACCAAAATCTAAGACGCATAGCAAACTATGAAATCATTATTCTTAATTTTTCATATAGTTTCGTTTGAGAATGCTTCTCGATTGTTCCCGCCATTTTCCGATCGAGCAAAAATGTTATGATTCACAATATTTAAAATAAAAGTTAACTCTTTCTATTTTAAATTTATTCATTTAATAATATATTAAGAATTCTTTATCACGAAATTTATACACTCAGGAAATAAGATTTAATTCAATGAGTGCAATTTATAAAATATTACATCTAAATACACTCAAGTTTATTAAACTGAGTTACTGAGATATCAAATTAGAGAATGTTATTCATACAAGAATATTATCAGTTCTGTTAAAAAATGTATTTTATAAAAAAAATCAATTTAATCATTGAAAATCATAATGCCCTGAGTTTTCAAGCGACGCCGCTTAGCCGAGATTTTTACCAAATAATGCTGAATGTAAGTTAGCCGTGGGGTTTAGTTTTAGGAAATGCGTTAGTGCTTTAGGTAAGTTAGGTTCGAATCTCGCCGCAGCCGTTCCGATTTTTCATAGCGATTAAGCGTGCGATTGTGTATGTAGTGAATAAATTAAGTATTCAATAATAAAAATAATAATTGTACGCGTGTTTATGTCTTTAGTTATACTTAATTTGTGTATTTAGCTCCTCCTTCTGAAGGGTAAATCTTTTGGTGGAGTGAGTTATTTTTCATATAGTCGTTTGAGATTCTCATATGCTTTTTATGGCAACTTCAAACGATGTTTTCGCTCTTTCAAATTAATGCAACATCCTTTCCATTTGTTCAAACAAAAATATTAGTTTTGACGGCTGAAAACTGCTATATTAATTTTTGATTCACAAACCCTGTTTTGAAACGATATTATATTAAATTCTCATGCATTTTTATCATTTATTCTAACAAAAAGTCTCTCAGTGTAGTTAAACTCTCTACCAAAATACAGTGAAACTCTGATATAGGGGCCCCTGTAATAGTTCTTCCGAAAATTTATGCCGCGCAGCAAGTAGGAGTAAAAGGAACTGCGCGAGGTGTGTGGCGGTCGCTCGGGCGTGACCAAACAAAAGCGACGCGGAACTCAATCGGGTTTGTTGCCCACAATACCCGAAACGGGCACAGGATCAGTATTTTAATGTAGTTGAGATTTAACGAAATACATGAATTCTCATAGGAAAAAAATGTGACAGTTGATATTATTACTGTCTTGAAAGATTGTAATTTGACATCAATCAAGAAAGACGAATTTTGAAGAAGAAAAACGTAATACTTAAGCAAATCAGATTAATTTTCTACGAACGTAGTTGAATTTTTAACAAACAAAAAAATAAATTTTTTACCAAAAGAGATCAATTTTGAAACGAAAAAGCCGAATATTGAACCAAGAAAGAAACTAAAGTTTCTATAAATTGTTCAATTTCTAAGCTAAAGAGACGCATTTTCTACAAAACAGGTGCATTTTTGAATCGAAAACACGAATCTTAAGCAAATAAATAACTCTTCAATCAAATAGTTTAATTTTTTACCAAAGTAGTGGATTTTTCAACCAAGTATTTAAATTGTCAACCAAAATAGATGAATTCTCGATTAAAGATATAATATTTTATGTTATTTCAACTCAAAAAATTGTAATTTGACATCAATCACAGTTGATCTCAACTAAGAAGGACGAATTTTTAACCAAATAACTAAATCCTTAACCAGAGGAGATTAATTTTCTACCCGCAACTGGCCCATAAACCTCTCTTAATAGGAAATATACAAACAAAACAAAGTAACTTCAATGTAAATGAAATTGAAGTTCCAAGCCACTATAAAAATTGTAACTAAGTTACTTTTTCAAATAGTAACGACGTTACCATAAAAGTTATAAATTACGTAACTTTCCAGTAACTTAGTTACTTGTAATGAGTTACCACCTAACTCTGAACTGTCTCAGAATGGTCTCATTTCGTACGGATGACAGGAGGATTGAGTAATTTTGAGCATTTTCATTCATTGATATGTATCATGTTCCTACATTGTAGGAAATCTTTCAAAATATAATTTATTACAGGATGGGATGGTATATTTCTAACAAGTCTTTACTTAAATATGATAAATGCGAGTGCATTTAAACATAATAATTTAAACTATTCTCAAGGACCCTGTAAAAAGAGTAAGTTTTTGTTGCTTGGCATCTCACAAGCATTTCAAGATCAAAATTACAACAATTTCTTATGCCCTTATAGAATTCTTATGAAACAAATAAAATATTTACCAAGCAATTCAATTATTAGAATGTACTTGGGTACTTTATTGTTCTAAAAACTAAATTGTCATGACGCAAAATTATACAGAATAGTACAGATGCGGAACATTAAAATGAATATTTTTTAAATTATTCAAATTGTTTAAACGTAAAATTATATGTGAAAAAAGTTATAATGAAGAGATGATTAGGGTAGGGTGGGTTGAAATGGACAGAGGGGGGAAATATCAGGATTACTAATATCAGAAAGAATGTTATCAAACTTTTTTTTTTAAATCGCTTAACTTTGAATAAATTCGAAAAAAATGAGAGTTGGATTTTTACGACTTGTTTCCCGCTAATTTGTGTTTTTTTAAAGGCTAAGAATCACTCAAAATCACACATTAGATGTTTTCTGTTGATTATTTTCACAGATTATTTGTTATACTTTATGTTCTTAACGGATTTTTTATATTATTATGAATTTTGTTTTTTCTTAAGATTATCATATGGAGCGGAACGAGCCACTGTTTTGGGGCAGAATGAGCCATCCCTTTCTAAGCATTAACCTATCTTATTTGTATAGCAGTGGGTAGATTAGATACAAAGTGTTAATTATGGCGCTTCTCAACCACGACTGAGCGCTCTAGGAACTATATGAAGCATTTGAAACTACATTTGGGACCTCGAACTATATTACCAGAACTTAAAAGACCGCCTACATTTCAAACTTCTTTAAAAAATTTCTCGATCAAAATATTTGTTTTGGGTTACATTGACCCAGTGTGTTATCCGAAGGTTAAGTGGCTTATTTCGCCACATAACGCGGCTCATCCCGCCCCAAGCATGGGGCGATATGAGCCAAACGCACTACTTGTTTATTTTTGTTTTTAATCCCGCATATTCTTTTTATTTACTTTCATCTTTGTAAAATTATGAATA
>NC_046660.1:83155378-83164248 GCF_010883055.1 Belonocnema kinseyi
AATAAATTTCAGGTTTTAAATTTAAAAAATATCAAAAAAGAATACTCATTTCAATAAGCCACATTTTTTTATATGTTTGTGTAATTTTTCGTCAACAGTCAAGTTCGCGTTGAGCGACCCGTAAATATTATCCGAGTTATTTCTCTTTTCACGTGAGTTAATTTTATCTAAAAAGGAACAGATAGTCCAAAATGCAAGATGAGATTCATCTTTCTTTTCTCTTTATTAACACCTCTATTGTCCATCGACCAACTACTTTGATCAGTGCATACGTTTTATTAGGTCTACAAATTAAATCTAATAGGTGGCGGCCCTGAGGACCTAACTTAAAACATTATTAATTAATACAATGGCGTCCAGCAATGAGCATTTCAAACACTGCATTTATTTGCGTTCCAATTGAAAAATCACTATTGTGAAATCTTTGGAACCAATTTTTGCACATTTTATGTGTCACCGCATTTTCTCTAGTGGCTAACCAAAACATTTCGGTCGCCTCAGCTGCATTTTTTTCATTTATAATGTAAAAATAATGCAATGTCTCAAATAATCCTTGTCGGGCACCAGTGTATGGACTAATGATTTTTCAGGTTAAGTCCGCAGTTCAAACTGTTAAACTACCTTAGGGCGGGAAAAAAGCAAATTTGACCAGGAGTTACAAGACATCAAAATTTAGAATCTTCACATTATAATTCTATTATTCTATCATATTTCATCTTGCCAACTTCATTCATGCCTATCTACACCGACGTGAAAATGTTAATGGTTCAGTGAAATGTGTTACATTATTATGCTGTCTTGAAATCGGCATAATACAGTTTTTGTGATGCAGTTTCTCTACTGTTTGTTTAAACATGACGAATTTAAATGAAACCCGCATATACAAGGTGTTCCGAAGTTTGCGTACAATTTTTAAGGGCTTGTTTACCGATAAAAGAAGTTAAAAAATTCTTATCGAAAATGATGTGGCTTACGAGATAAATTTGGTTCTATGACCGAAAATTTCTCAGAGAAAATTACTGTAACATGAATTTTAATTATCCGTGAAAAATATTAAATTTTTATTTTTTAAATTTACATACAATTCTTAAAGATTCGATTCAGATCAATTTGTTAGAGAAACTGAAAAAAATTAGTCGGGAGAAACTCGGGAAATTTTTTAATTGAAGTTTTTCGGTCATCCGATATAAAAATGTGTCAACCTGAATTTTTTCAAAATTCAATTCAATTTCAACTTTTACCAACATTCATAATGCTTTATAAATTCGGTGAAAATACACCAAATGTTAATTGGAGCGAAATTTCTTCTTTTAGACAAATTATTTGAGAAATAAATAATTGCGTTTCACCATTGTTCGGTTAAAATAGTAAAATGAAATCAATATCTTTCCGCCATTTTTTCCCGCTCAAATATAAAAGTTTCAAAATTTTGATTCAATCTCCTTTACCTACAGCTCATTCTGTCATTCAAAACATTCTTTACAGTTATAGAAAATAATATGTATTACGGGCAAAATGAGCAATTTTTTTTAAAGATTGAGTCGAAATTTTGATTTGCTGATAACCGAATACGCTATTACATATTTTGAGAATCGTTTGTTAAACAACTATCGAGCTTTTTATAAATCATCATCATCATCATCATATTGAAATGTTTTTATTAATTTTGAGAATTTTTCAAAAGATGACCCCTACAATGGTACAGTTCAATAGCAACTTTATAGGTTTTCAAGACACTTCCCCTATTTCTTATTTTTTAGCTAATGCGAACTGAATTAATAGAATTCAATGAGAAAATTCAACTATTTTTGGGTAAGAGGTAATTCTGTTTGATTAAAGACGATATTATTATGTTTTTGGTTCGGTGCTCATCTCGTTTAGTTGAAAATTCTACTATTTGATTGCAGATTAAATCATTTTTATTATTAAAGGTCCATCCGTTTGGTGAAAACTTTAACGAAAATTGTTTTCATTTATAGTTAAAAATTAATTTTTTAACTGCAAATTCAACTATTCCATTTTTGATAAAAAGTTGAAAAGTCTGAAATTTCTTTTTTTTAATTCACGATTTGAGTTGAAAATTCTTGTATTTATTTGGAAATTTAACTATTTCATTGAAAACTTATTTGTTTTTGGTTGAAAATTAATTTTTTCAACTGAAAATGTGATTATTTAATTATTAGTTAAAAATTTAAAACTTCAATTGAAAATGTGTCTTTTATAGTTAAAAATTCATGCTTGCATTTGAAATTTCTTCTTTTTTTGGTACAAAATTCGTTCTTTCGACTGAAAGTGCAACTGTTATATTGAAAATTTGTGTTTCTTAATTGAATTCAACTTTTCAAGATTTTAAATTATAGTCTTGTTCGGTTGATAAATATCAGGTACTTAGTTAAAAGTTTAATTCCAAGTTGAACTGCTTTATAAAGAATACATTTTGTTTTTTTGAAGATTGATCATTTCAGTTGAAAATTAAACTATTTAATTGAAAATGAACTTTTTTTGAAAGTCATATATTTCGGGCTGTAAATTCAACTTTTTTGTAGATAATTCATGTTTTTGGTCTGAAAATTGATTAGTTGGGTCAAAAACTCATTCATTTCCTTGAAATTTTTTTTTTATGAATTGTAATTGATTTTTTTATTGAAAATTAACTTTCTTGTTGAAAATTGATGTTTTCGGTATTAAAAGTCAACTGTTTCCTTCAAGATTCAACTAATATACCTTGACATTTCACTGTTTTACTAAAAATTTTTCTTTATGGGTGGAAAATACATCTAATCGGTTGGGGATTCAACTATATTTTGTTAAAAAATCATCTTTTTTGATTGGTGCTACTGGTTTACAATTTTTTTTGTTGGAGAGTAAGTTTTTTAACTGAAAAATAACCTTTCCATTTTCGGTTGAAAACTAATCTTTTTTATTTGAAAATTCAACTTTTTTTTTAATTCATGTGCTTTCTTGAAAATTATTCTTCTGGTAAAAAATTAATCCTCTTGGTTAAACATTTATGTTTGTAGTTTGAAAATTCAGTTAATTTATTAAGAATTCAAATATTTGGTTGAGTTCAACTATTTTGATGAAAATTCAACCATTTTATTAAATTCATGTTTTAGAGTCCAGAATTAAACTTATTTTTGTAATTAGTTCTTTTGGATTGAGTATTATACTTTTATGGTAGAAAAGTCATCTTTCCTTGTTGAAGATTCTTCTTTCTTAGTTAAAATTTGGTTTAAAATACAATATATTTCGACTTGTAATCTTAATAACTTAAAGGGGGTTATATTGAGTTTAATAGTTCGCCTACATTAATTTTATTTAAAGGAATTTATTTCCTTACATTTTTATGAAAACTCACCCAGTTTCACCTGTTTTGAGAGCATTTCGGGCAATTGAACACACTGGAAACGCGAAAAAACGCAAAATAAATGTGAAATTGTTTAGTCAACGGCTACGTTCCTATAGGGGCGGGGAAACAAAACTACAGTTGGAAACTATGGGTTGGAGGGCGGGGGGGGGGGGATAACCGAAAATTGGTCATGTATTTTGTGTGCGGACCCTAATGTATTTAAATGGAATTTAGCTTATTACATTGCAAATTATAAATTCTGCTACCAATATTCTAATCAACGAATTTTGAACTCACTCGTTATAATTTGCCATAATCGAATTCCACCCGGACCACTTTCGACATCAGAAAACAAATAAACCTGTGGCAAGAGAGCATACTCAGTTCATTGTAAAAATGTTAACTGCTTTCTTCAGTGCCCAAGAGAGGTCTATTCAGCACGTGACAGCGAAAAACGGAAGATGACACCTTTCTGAGTATACTTTCTGCTATTATTGGGGTGAAATTCGGGGGAGAGTTGGACCTTAGTTTATTTTATAAGGGGAGGGAAAGTACACTTGTCATTGGCAGGCGGGGGGTCGGTTTCAGGGTTTCAGGGGTGGATTCTGGGACGACTCTGTAAATATTGTAACAAGTGTGCCGTCGCCGCACTGTACTCATCGTGCTTCTGTATATACATATCTTCCCCTAACAATCGATATCGAAACTCCGAAGACCCAGGCAAAATAAAACCTAAAGTGAGAGTCCTCTCCCGTCAATCCTCGCTGTCATTTTCACGTTTCTGCTCCATTGTGCTCAATCTCCTCTTGAAATCTCAACCGAATACATTCTCTTTTACCATTTATAGTTATACAGATGCTTTTTCCTTATGTTAATTTAATTATTTTGTTTAGGAATTCAAGCAGAAATAATGCAATTGCCCGTTTCAAAAGGCGGTGGCTTTCAAGTTCGGATCCAACCATTTTAGATAATTTAAAATTTGTATCCATTTCGATTTATAATTTAAAAACAAACAAAAAAATTAAAGTGATAAACTAGATCCGATAATAAACTAGTCGTTCCAAAAATTCGAGATGGCTAGCCAAGCTTATGAAAAACTTTCTTAAACAAAATTTTTTTACATTCTCATAATTTATGATTGAGAAAGTATTGGAATTGTCCACCACATTTTTTTAACGGATCTCCACTTCGAGATCATCTGTGAACACTATAACTCTCGAAAAATTGAACGGATCAAATTGATCTTTGGCGCACTTTTTTAGGTCCTAAAAGAAAGGACGTGTCCGTTAAACAGCCATTTTGGATAGAAATTCAGAAAGTTAGCGTATTTTGAAAATTGTTGAGACCACTTTTTTCTGAATTTTAAAATTTGATGTACAGATATTTATAGTATTAAAAAAGACGAAAAATTTATCCTATGACTTTTTCGATAAAGAGAAAATTCTCAAAGTTATAGAATTTACAAAAATTTGTTAATCAATCGAAAATAAAAATGTTAAGCCAAACAAAGCACGATATGAAAAAAGTCAAGAGAAGAAAAACATTGATTTTTAAAAGCCCTATTAGATCATCAGAACAAATTTTTCGATTTTTTTAAAAATCGAAAATTAAAATTTTGATTGCACAAAAAATAATTAAAAATGAACAATTCCATTTTGTGTTTAAACTATGCAGGATGAAAAAAAAGATGAATAAACAAAAGTTGTGATCCCAAGAAAGATCTACAAATTCGTTAATTAAATAATAACAAGAAAATTAATACATTTTTTTGGAAAACGACACAGAAAAAAAATGATTTAACGAAAATTGTTTACCCGCAAAAGAACTACAAATTTGATATACATCACTTATTGATAGAACACGTAGTTTTGGTTTTAATCATAAAAATGACATTAGAAATAAAAATTACATTTGTGGGAAAACGACAAAACGTACGAAAACAAATTGATGGAACAGTTATTCACCAATAGTTATTCATTCCAATAGAACTGGTAATTTTATTTTTATTTAACGTAAGTAATATGCAGATAATACAAAATTACAATATTACGCTAAAAGATGTGAGATACGTAAAAATCTAAAAGAACACTTTTAGGATATTTTGCTTTACCTATAAAAAATAATATGAAAATCTAAATCTTATTCTTAGCATAACAACGCGTGTTAGAAAAAATGTATGAAAAAAAGTATTGTAGTTTTTTATTTATTTTAATGTGGTTCAGAAAATATACATTTAAAAAATCTACGTCAAAAGTCGAGCGCGCAGCGTGAGTGTTACGATGAGGATGTGTAACTTAAAGAAGCCTGCAGAACTTTGAGAAACTTAATCTTTAACTATACTCAATTAAGTAGAAAATTCAGAATATGCAGACACATGCAAATGCTGCGATCTGAAAGAGATATTTTTTATAAAGTTTCATTCAAGCATTCCAAATGCAAAGCATAAATATCTGAGGGCGAAGCGCGAGGTAGCTCATGACTGAACGCGAAGCGCACGATTGAACAGACGCACGTCCTAGGCGTGCTTAAACGGCAGATTTTTTTTCTATAATTTAACCAAATTTGAATAATTTAACATAAATTTAACATAAAATATTAATGATAATCTGAGATTAAAAGCATGTAAATAGAATATCAGTTGAAAATAAACTGAGAGCAATTTCGATTCGAAAGAAGCATTTTAAACTTCTTATCATCCAATCTGAAAAATATTGCAATGCACTTACATGGAAAGAAATTTCGAGAGATTAATTCACGGCAATGCTTCTTGATTTTATAGCGCTTTGGCGCGAAAACTAAGATCTGGGAACCCTTGCTTTTATAGGATAGGTCTCAAGTTTCAGGTATTAGGGCATGCTCCTTTGCTCTCAGTTCTCGAATTCTATGATTTAAGATTTTAGACAATTGTAGACCTAAAATCACCGGCATCCGTAAATTAACCTGTTGAAATTTCTCTCCGTGTAAAAGGAAAATATTAGTTTTAAGCAATCAAACGTGACATTAATATTTTGAAAACGATTTTACTATCAACAAATCTGAAATTATTGAAATCCAAATTGGACAAATGAAATTGTTCAAAGCCTCTTGGTCGATTACCGAAGTTAAGCAGACTTAAAATCGGTTAATAATTGTATAGAGGCCGTCGCACAGTGGGACAAAAAATTTTCTGTGTACAAATCAGTTTTTAGTCTACACTACTATTTATTCGATTTGCATGTTTTTTGTTAAAATTAAAGACTTTTAAATTTCGAAAAGATTTGTGTGTTTGGATTTTTAGATAATTCAGACGAAGTCTTATATCTGTGCTAGAACGATCTATATAAGAATAAATTCCATCTGGTGAGAGTAATTAAAAAAAATGTATTAAGTTATAAACAAATAAAGGAACCAAAGTTATTTTTCGGGATTGCCAGTATTTAGCTCATTCTAATCCAGAAGTTTGGTATAAAATGTGAGATAAATTAATATTTTATTATGATTAATAAAAAATATATGTTGTTTGACAATTGCTTAAACAATTTTTATGAACAAATTCTCAGCTTATATATTTTTTAAAGAATATGCTCAATTTTTTTATGAAATCAACTAAGAATGCTTTTAAGATAACTTTTCAACAGATAGTTTGAAAATTTACAAGAAGTATACATTATTTAAACAATTTTTATAAACAAATTTAGGATTTGACCATTTTTCAAAGAATAAGCTGATATTTTTATGGAATCACTAAGAATGCCTTTAGTATGATTTTTCGTTAAAATCGTTTTTCAATGAATAGGCTAATAATTACCTCCCGAGGACTTTGGCTATGATAATTTGCAAATATAGAGGAATTATTAATTTTTTAAACAATTTTCTTCAACAAATGAAAATTATTTAAATAATTAATAACTCTGACAAATTTAGAAAGTATCATACCAAAGAGATATCAGAAAAATATTAATATAATATAAATTTTGTATACAAAATTCAATCACACAAGTCTTTTCAAAATTAAAAAAATTTTATTTTGAAAAAAAGTGCCAATCGAATGAATATCTTAGGCTAAAATGTATTCTCTGAAAGTTACTGAATCTCTTTTTTTCAATCGGCGCAGAATATTGTGAGGAATGGAGATATTTGTACACGGAAAAAACAGTATTGTCGCCCGAACTATACAGAAGTATAGTTCAGCGAAGTACGCGTATATAGTGTCTGGGCTCATGCGGTATCGGTGAGACAATTATACTGATTTGTTGCGGGACCAATACACTGCTTCGCATACACGTGCGACTCTATCCTTAAAATGAAAGGGAGGCGTCATTTGCTCGAGGAGTTTTTTTTTGTAAAAGTTTTTTTGTATCGTATCTTTTTTCTCAAATCTCCACGTTTTTAGACCTTCTGATACAGAAAAACAGCGTTTCGCGAATATATGTGTGTGTGCGTATATTTTTAGTTTGTAGCACCATGAAAGAATTTTCATGTCACGTATTGTCACGTCAACAAACTTATATCCTTCGTGGAGCAATATGACGTTTAGGAATACTTGTATATCTGTTGCGCCTATACTGGTACAGTTGTGAAATATGCCTTTAAGTAGTAAAAATATCACAGAAAAAGCTTTTAAAGTGCCTTTAAATTATGCGCTATACGTACAAAAATAATTTAAATTCAATGCGCGGTTCGAGAGGTATGAGGGTTTCAAAAAAGTTGTGTCTCAAAATACGAAATCTTATAGCTTTCTGAATTTTGATCCCCCGACAACTCGGATATTCAGGAAGTTGATTATCGCTTTTATTGAATATATTTTTCAGGTTTTAAAAATACCATTTTTTATGTCACTCTTGCTTTCAGTACCAATGATAAACAATTTGGTACTGCATATGTTGAAAAAATAGGGTGATTTTATGGAGGGACTTTGAATCGTTTTTTTTTTAAATTTAATTGGGAGTTAATAATGAAGATTACCTGTAAGCTAATTTAAAATTGAGATCTATTTAACCTTTCCGCGTGCGCGGGCAGAGTGAATGCAAAATCGTATGAGGCACTAGAATAGTTCCAATCCCTACCTCGCATTTTTCGAGGGTAAAGATATGCACCCCTACGGGGGCGCTATGAAATAATCATATGGTTAGCTAATGGTGGCCCTGGGGTAGTGATTGCCAGTCCAGGCGTGGATTCCCTTCTGCGTACAAGGGGCCGGAGCATAGGAGTAATAAATAAATTCAATGTATTTGCTTCGACCCCCGCAAACATTCAATGATAGATCGCAATCTCGACCCGATGATGCACTCTTACGCAGACGAGCGTGAAGATCGAATCTTACTTCCTGTCCAACTGACCATTTATTTCACAGAAGAAAAATAAAATCATTCAAGTGCGTACAATTGTATATTCTAAAAAAAATTAAATAAACAGTGATTAATTTTTATTGTAAATCAGGGATATATTTAAAAAAAACATGATTTTGTTTACCCCTTTTTTATTGAAAGGTTTCATATTCTTTTCCCTATTCCCCTCTTTTTTAGAAAAACTTCCTCTGTTT
>NC_046660.1:83164258-83191237 GCF_010883055.1 Belonocnema kinseyi
TTTTTCGCTTCAATGCAAACGGAATGAGTAGAGCCCAGTAAGAAAATTCAACTATTTTTGGTATAATGTTAACTCTTTTCTCAAAAGTCTCCTATTATATTTTTTGCTCAGCACTAATCTGTACTAAAACGTCATTCTTTTTTTTGTGAAAGATTCAACTGTTTTGTAGTTGTACTTTTTGGATAGAAAATTCCTCCTTTTGGATTAAAAATTCAATTATTTGGTAGAAAATGCAACAGCTTTTTGGTAATGTTTAATAATTTTGGCTGAAAAATTCGATTATTTGGTTAAAAATTAATTTGTTTTAGATTGAAATTTCTTGGTTGAAAATGACCATTTAAAAAAGAAATCAACAATTTTGCTTAAAAGTACTTTTTTTCGTCGGAAATTCAACTTTCTTGATCTTTATTCGTCTTTTGAAAAAGAAATGGATTACTTTTGTGATAAAAATTAATTTTGTTGTTGTTATAAAAAAGTCACTTTTTTGTTTGGGAGTTCATCTTCCTTGGATTAGAATTAGGCCGTGGCTACATGTACCGAAACTTCGGAACAAATAGCCGGATTTTTTCTGTATTAATAGGGGAGCTGGAAAAAGGAATATTTGTACCGAAATTTCGGTACAATTAGGCGGATCTTTGTGTAGGCACATCCATATTTGTACTGAAGAATCGGTACACGTAGACACTTCCTTTCAATTAACTTTGTTTTTGAATTCAACTATTTTGTTAAACATTAATCTGGTTCCGTTGAAACTTTGTCTTTTTTAGTTAAAAATGCAACTATTTGCTTGACAATTCATTTGTTTTTGTTGAAAAGTTGTTCTTTTTAGTAGAGAATTAATATTCTTGGTTGAAATTTGATATTTTTGGTGGAAAATTAAACTATAGTTTATTAAAAGATAAATCACTTTGTTAAAAATTCATGTTTTTTATTTTTGAAAATTTATCATTTTAGTTGAAAATTCATTTCATTGTTTGAAAAATTATTTATTTTGCTGACAATTCGGTTTTAATATTGAATTCTATATAGTACCTACCGAAATTCGACCAGATCAAAAGCCATTCATCAAGTTAAAAATAACCGGAAAATGACTTCAGACATAAAGATTAGGTCATTATAACAATATTAAACCGTGTTCAAGGGTCTTTGAAATTAACATAGGATCTTAAATGAAAAAGCCAGTTTTAAAAAAGAGTGAAAAAAATGAAAATTGAAAAAAAGAAAATTCTTTAAATAATTGCAAAATGTATAAAATAAAAATATATTACTCTTAAAATTCGTTGTGACATTTACTTTAAGTAAATACTAACTTTTCACGATTTGGTGAAAAAACTACAAATATAAATTGTTTAAACTTTATAGCGGGTTTCTATTTTATGTAAATGTCCATAAAGGATTTACATGTGAAAAATAAATCTAGAATCTATTAATTTGTGAAACAAGTAATGATGGTTTAAACAATTGAAAATTAGTTTTAAAATACTTGTTAAGTCGTGATTTACTAAACAATAATCATTTATGCCAAAAAAAGATTTAAAAAATATCTTTTTTGACATAAATTTGATATTAAACTGCTATTTTTGAGTTTTCAAAGCATTTTTCGGGCACAATAAAAATATAATTTGTGAAATTTTTCTTAATACTTAAATAAACTTTAATTTATGAAAAAAATTATTTAAAAATCGTTGTTTTTCTCATTTAAAAGCCTATGGTAATTTCAAAGGCCCGGGCTCCATTTTCATTCAAGTCTTGGGAACCAATAAAGATGTTTTAAATTTTATTTATTGCAATTTAAGAGAATACTTCAAAAACGGTATGGTATAAATTTCAGATTTTTTTATAACTTTACAAGATCATGGTACGAGTTGATTGAATTAGAGGTAAATAATTCGAAAAATTCTTGCATTCTCTATTAAAATTCATTCGACGCGGAATTATATAAGCTTTCCAATGGGTTTTTAAAAAAGTTTCTCACTCCATTTTTGAATGAGTACACCCGACTCTCGGTTTAGACACTCTTAGTTTAGTAATTCCTAGAACTGCTGGCCCACTCAATTCCTTACCGCACGGGGCGAGAGACGGGTGCGATTCATGCTTGCAAAACACCAGAAGCGTAGCGGAATGGCTCGGTTTGCTGATACTCTCATGGGATGCTTGCGCAATATTGTGCATTCCAATTGGGAATGTTTCAGGCGGCCCTGATATTTTAAGTTTCGATACTCCCAATTTAGCAACAGGACTACTTGCAGACAACCCCGGAAACTGTGGCTTAGCCTAGAATCGATTGTAATCATGTTTGAAATTAAGTTTTTTTTTAATATAAAAAGAAAGATTTTTCGGTTGTAATCAGGTCTGAAAGTCAGCAGTGATTTTTAATAGTACTCTTGCTAATCGTATTGGTAATTTCCGGCTGTAGTGTACCTAAACATTTACAATGTAAATAATGGAATCATTAAATCGAAACGTTAAGCTTGAGATATTAAAATATCATTTTATTAGGGGCAATTTTCCGTGGATATGTGTCAGATCGTATTATCAGGATGAACAATCGTCAAGCGGAACGAATTCATGTTGTCTGGTTGGAATATTACTCGGAATGACACGAGCCGTCTCCCCTCGAAATATTATTCACGTTATTATACAGTATTGGGGCGCCACACGTAATCTTATATCCCATAGAGAAAAGTGGTCTAGGTATGATTCAAGCATTCTAATCCAGGAGCCGTGCATCCCGCTGCATTTATTTAGCGAATTTATTTAATCCCGACCTATCATCGCTAGTGTACTAGACCCCTACGGTTCGTGTTCATCCATTGTATTCCTTACTTCATTCGCGAACAAGTGAATTCAGAGCTTAAAGGTTTATTTACGACGTCAGTTATCGATATATTATTCGCGAGGACTCGGCAGGATTTTCAAAATTTCTTGAGATTGGATCCTCGAAATAAATGCGAGTCCATTTTCAAATATTGGAATTCTGACTGAAATTATTTAGTAGGGCGTAGTTCATAATACAGATTTAAAATAATTAAAGGTCCTGGGGTCTATTCGTTTCCTTCTTATATAAAAAGCCACTGTCAAAAATTTGGTTATGATCAAGAATAAAATTTTGGATCAAAGTTATCCGGTAACAAGACCGTAGCCACGTAATAGATCAGCAAGGTTTGATTCCCCCTCTCCGGAAATTCTTGAAACATGTATATAATATACATATACTTTCCTGTGTGCCACTGCAACCCCCCTCCCCCTTCCGACATTTTTTCATAATTCAAATACCTTCCTTAAACATTTTTGGTTGCGGCCTTACCCTGAAAAACCCGAAAAAGCCGCGTTTCTCTTCATTTACTCGTGGGCATTTTTAATTTTAATAATTAGTGGATCTCGTGAAAAATATAAATCACCATTCTCGACCCTCGATAAGTCTAATTCGTTATTCTTTGGTTTTTCTTCAAAGATCTGAAAATTTTGCATTCAAATGTTTATGTTTTTTCGGCCAAGGATGATGAATATTTAGATAAGGTTTTACTTATAACTCTAAAAATTCCAAGAAATTATTTTAAAAAGCAAATTTTTTAATTTATACTATGTTCTCAATGTTTTCAACGTATACTGAAGCTGAAATTACTTTATCTTTAGCTTAATTTATAAAATGGATAAAAAAAACTATTGAATATAATTGGAACGGAAAATGGATTATATCGTTTATGGTCTTGGATTTTAAATTTTTTACCGCAAAAGATATGAATTCGTGCAATCTAGATATTAATCTGTAAAATCTACATTTTTATGGCTTAATATGTACAGATTGTTTCCCCAAATTTAAAATTCCAAGATCACAAACGGCATAATCCATTTTCGTCAGTGTAGACGCGTTAGTATATATTTATTTTAAAATTGCAATATAAGAATATAATTAATTCATAGCATAACTCTGCGTAGAAAACACCCTTAAGCAAAAGCAAAATTAAGAAATTATTTTCTTACATTCACATTTTTTAATGCTTAAAGTCGATTTTGCAACCCTGTCGGAAATCGAGACCACGTACAATTTTAATAATAACACATTTTATTGTATAAGTGCTTGAAAAAAATAGAACACTACTGCAAATTGAAAAGTTCATAGAATTCTATTATCTAAATCTAACTCCAAAAATCAAAATTTGTTACCAAATTCAAGATTGCGAATATATTTATTGATGTATAAAGTAAAAATGTTGTAATTACTATTTGGAAAAATTATATTAAAGTTGTAAACTAGCATCATGATTGGAATTATGGTTTAAAACTAAAATCTCGATTTGCAAGCCCATTGTTCATGCGGAACTCGCAGTTAGTTATATTTATTTCTTGGTCAATAATTGTCTAAACTGTTGCTCAGTGAAAAACATATAATATTTTTTCAAAGGGGTTGAAATTTTTTCAGATAATGATACGTTTACAGCAGCGAGTTTGCAATTCAATGAGGTGTCAGAAACTTGTTGAAATTTCCAAATTTAAAAGTTTGTTCATTTTATTATTTTTCATTTGTTAAAAGAATTCTTGGAGAGTTGCAAATTCAGGTAAAGTTAAAATCCGCTCTTTTATGAAATAGTAGAAAATTGCAATCTATTTCAAGGTGGAGATCATGAGACAATAAAACAATGTCTGTGTTTTTAGACATTCTGATTTTTTTTTTAACTGAGAAAAATACAATATTTCTGCAAACCTAAGTTAGCCATGAAATTCTACTTTCATTTATAAATACAAATTTTCGTTAGTATAAATGTACACTATTTATTAGCCATTTTTGACAGAAAATTTAGTCAAAAGTTGAAAGCGGTGCGTACAGAATCAGATAACCAACAAAATCGGATATTCTCAGGTGAGTAGAAAAACATTCAGTAAAGACAAAGAATAAATAGTTTACCCGACTAATTTTGTTTCTAAATGCGGTTAAAAACAGGTCTGATATAAAAAATGGCCCATTCCGAGTAATCTTTCTACAAATTTTAAGCCGCTAATTAGCATATGTGCAATTTTTTACTGATAATTCATTGAATTTAACTATTCCTTTCAATAGTTAAAGAGAAAAAAATGTATCAATTGAGTCTTCGGTATGAATTCAGTAAAATTTTGAGGTTGCCAAATTACACATCTACTTCCTCGAAACTGGATAACTTTTTCAAATTAAACTCTGGTGATCCCAATTCAACAATACTTCAGCTCGGGAGTGGACTTTTGTTATAACTTTAAATCGTGATTCCCACTTCACAGAATGTTTTTACTCTTCTGAAAAGTTCCGATTTTCATATGGTTATCTAGTTCTGTACTGATACCGCTTTCAACTTTTCATTAAAGTTTCAATACAAAATAAACTAATAAATAGTAAAATTTTTCAAAAAAAAAAAAGAATAGTCGCTCAATTTTCACTAATTCAGATTCAGAGAGAACATTATACCCTCATATATTTAAAATAATTATTATTAACAAATTAACCTTATTATTATGTGTAATTATATATGGGGGAGACCATAATGTGGCTTATAATGTAACATACTCTGATAATGTGGGAGGAATATTTCCGAGAATTTTTTCAATAACAGCCACCAACAAACCAGATCTTTTTTTATCTTCTGGACTTATTGCAGGAATTCATTAATTGTTGCAGAAATATTGTTCTTTTCTTATAGCGAAAGAAAAGATCAGAATTACTGACAATTATAGAGAATTTTGTTTAGTTTCTCGTAATCCCATATGCAGATGGGTTGCAATATTTTACTAATTTATAAAACTATTTTTAACCTTACTCGATTTCGCTACTTTTAAAGAATTTTCTTAACAAATGAAAAAATAATTAAACTGCTACAAAATTCAATTTTTGAAATTGTAACAGGTTCCTGCCAGCTTATTGAGTTGAGAACTTACTCATATAAACGTATTATTATCTGAAACAATTGCAACCATTTCGCAAAAGTTTTACATTTTTTCACTGAGCCACAGTTAACAAAATTATTTACAAGCAGCAAATATAAATAGCTGCAAGTTCCGTTTAAAACAATTACCAATTAGTTAATAGAATTCTATGTAAATTTTAATTAGCAGAAATGTTATTTTCTCGAGCACTTATTCAATCAAATGTGACTTAAATCGACTTTAATTATAAGTGGTGCATGTTTTATGTGATTGTCAAGTTTCTAAAATATTAGATTTAGTATAATATTTTGCATTTAATTTAGTCCTACTGAAACATTTTAAATGTATGCTAAATTGATAATTTCAACAAGGCTTTTACAAATTGTGCAATTTCAAATAGAAATTATAGCAATAATTTTTTAGCATCGTGTTGATAATTTTTAATACCAATTTTCTCGTGCTCTCTATTTGATATTTATATTAAACCATATCAATTTTAATCAAGTTCTAGAAAAAGAAAAATGTATGTTTCTGAAGAAAAATCTGACACACTGTCATGATCTGAATGACGTGTATCTGACAGGCTGCGAAATGTGCATATGCATATGGGAGGAGCGAAAAAACTATTGCTTAAGGGACAGCATGTGTGACGGCGTAACACGAGAGGATTATAACATCAGTGGGTAATTCTGTGTGGAGTGAGAGGGTAAAAAAATGGAGAAACAGAGAACGAAAATGCGATGCTCATTCTATCGAATTGTTGTATATGTTTTCTTTTTCGCCCCTTTCTTCCCCCCTTCAAACCCTATATGCATCCAAGCATCCAAGCTGGTCTAGTGCAGAGGGTGCGTGCTGTCAGTGCGTATTATCGCCAGCCCTTGTACAACTACGTACATGAATTTACGCTCATACACCCACACACGTTCAGTATCATTAAATGTGTAAAGCATAGTCGAGGCCAACTGTCGTGTCCAATCATAACTATCTGAAAGCTAATCCCACGATATCGTCCTGCCACCTAGACTTGCAAAATTCTACCCCTCTTTTAAACTTCGACCCCAAATGTCACGATAATAGAAAATTTTTCAAGTCGCGTGCCCCTGAGAAAGCCAGCAGATCAAATGACTCTCATTCGACTTTTGCGATAGCGAGGGTTGGAGTTTTTGCAAAATTGGTTTTTTATGAGACTTCTCAATTAGAAGCTGAGGCTGAATTAAAAAAAAATAATTCAGGTATTTCAAAAGATTTGAAATTTCTTTGTGAGACTACTTAAAGTAGCTAACCTGTTTTTTAAGAACACCATTAACGTAAAAAACAATCGAAAAATGAGTTTTTTTATGTGAATAAAATCTCAAAAGAATGATGCACCTGATGATGCAAATCAGATTTAAGTATTGCTAATATTATACGAAAATAACATTACAAAGCTTCCTCTATGATTATCATTCTCTAAATTATTCGATGGCTTTTTTGCGCCAAAATAATTTGGAAAAGCACCGGAACTCTTGTTCTTCACCGCAACACCGCCTCTTCTATTTTGATTTATCTTTTCTATGCAATCTATATGCAAAATAAATTAGTATATAGTAATTGGTATTAAATTTTTAAAAAGGCATAATTAATCAAATTCATTTTTATATTGCAAAATATTTTGTGACATCTATTGTTCAAAAGAATATAGTTGAACATAATGATGTAACTCATATTGTAACACTTATCGAATAAGGATGCAGTTGGCTAAATAAAGCAACTAAATTGATTTAAATGAGATTGTATATGATGAGTGTATTTATTTCAAATGCAAGCATTCGTTTAGATTGTATGCGTCTCTTTTAATAACTTGAAATATGCTTTTAAATGTCTATATTTCTTCGCTTAAAATGAAATAGATTTCAATAATTTACAATCAGAATTCAAAATCTATAATTATATTTGTTTACAAATATTCAATAAATAATTCAGGTTTGCCAGATAATTGAATACGATCCTTGTATTTTTTAGCCACGAAGCAGTGTAAAGAAAAATTATTAATTTGAATAAAAATTTCAATGTCATCTCCTCAATAAAAATAACTTCTTGGCTTTAAGTATAAAACATTTCCAATTTGAACGTTATTAATATTTGTATCACTATAATAATAATTAATAAAATAATGGAAACAATTAGTAATATTTATTTTACTATTTTGAAATTATTATTTGTTTCCAAGTATTTAAATATTTAACTTGAAATATTATTTCAAAATAATTAAACATTAATTATTAATCTGTATATTAAATAATTGCAAAATAATTCATTCAGGAATAACCTTATATGATTTACATCACGATAATAATTAATCAATATTATTTTTATTTGTGTTGACGGTATTCTAGTATTTTTCCGAATTATCTAGACCGTTTCCTGCGGTCTGGTCGCACAGAAAGGACCGTCACTCAAGTTGATGGCGTTCTTCCGAATTATTGCTTCGAAATTCTTACTGTTAACACAATTTTTGACTACTAATTAACATTTTAACCATTTTTTTATATCAAAATACCAAGTTCGGGAAAAGAATGATTCTGGGGTACTATTATTTTCTTTCTTACAGAAAAACGAACTGTATAAAATCTGCACCCGATGAAAAAAAAATCTGATAAAAATTCCCAAAATCGTCCGGGAAATGCGAAAACCACGCTTTTCTAAATGTACTACTTTTTCATTGAAACCACCTTTCTTAAGAAACATCTAACAAAAATGAGCAAAACAAGTCAATATATTTTTTTATTTCTTTAAAATCAGTGAGCATTTATTATTTTACTTACTAATGGACAGATGACAAATTTTCTTTAGAAAATTTTTGAATCATTGAAATATAGTTTTAAAAAAGCGTTAGGAATGTTTTCAGCTTCTTTATTGAAAATATTATTTAAATCTTAATCTTAGTCTTCTTACATGCTCATAATTCATGATAAAAGGTATTAGATTTATGTGAATTTGGACGTCTATTCTCGACGTTTTGAGGCACCCTGAGTCAGAAAAATTGGCTTTGATGAACGTGTCTGACCGTTTCGAAGGATTTTTTAAGTCATGAAACATTTCTATAATTATTGTCGTCTTTTATTTCCCTGACATTGATTTAGTTAATCAATAGGCATTTCAATTAAATAGGTATTCATATTTATAACTCTTGCGTCACAATCTCACTGATTCAAATAGCTAAAAATAGGTAACTGATTGAAATCATTAAGGATTTTCACTGAGAATCAGTGAATTATCATTGATTTAAATTGAGAGAGTAAGTACAAATTAATTCTGCAAGTTTTCAGGGTCTGTCCGGAAATTTTACGACCTTGTGGTGTACCAGGGTTAATACTGATTATTGGCCAATGTCAATGATATATCCGTGAAAGTACCGACCTTTTGGAAGCCACGGCCTTCTTCTAGCGATCATCCCTCTTTCGGAAGCAATCCTTAGTCACTTTTCGGAATAGCCAACAGTTCATTCTTTAATTTGCGAAACAGCTATAAATCACAGGGATGCAGGCAAGGACTATATTGGGTGGTTGGTCAAAGTTGCGTAAGGCCGTGTTTCACCAGAAAATGCTAAATAAGCTGCGATGAATGGGCAGCTGAATTGTCGTGGTGATAGAATTATTAGTCACTTCTTTACAATTAGGCTATACATTTCCGAAACCATAATTTTTTAAGTCCGAGGTCTTCCTCTATCTCTCTGACTGTTAAACGATGATTTCCATTATTTCATAATCGCACTTGTTCCAAAATTTGAGGTGTTTTGACCGTCTCGGGCCTGCCAGAGCGAGGAAGTTTATACTCTCACTTATACATTCTCATATCTTACTTTTCACTCAGGTACAACCACTTTTAAGTCGTCTAAAGCACTCTTTAATTGGAGTGTCACTTGTAGACTCTTTACCATACACGTTCTAATGGTTTGCGAACGTAAATGGACAAATTTTTAGCCAAATTTAATGCATACACTTTGGTGTATTCCGTCATCCTGAAATACGACGCGTACGTGGTTCGAAGTTTACGCAATTGCGTACACTAGTTGACTAAAGATTCGCAGGAGGCCTCGCAGAGGCCGCCCCGAAATGTTCAATATCTGCTGTTTACAATAACACAACTAGGTAGAAAGTTAGAGCACAAGGTCGGATATATTCCACACAGATCTCGCATTATGAACTTGCAGCGGTTAACGGTGGAAATTCACAATTTTATAATCAATTTTATCGTAAAAGTTTAATATTACGACATAATTTAGTGGACATAAAAATACCAGTGATTGCCGTGATAAATTTCAACCGTGTAATCCTTCATGCATGTTATTTTATCACGTAAAACACTGTAACTTTAAACCTTTTTTTCTAAAATAATTATATTAATCACTGGTAATTTTGTCATTTGTTACTGTGCGGCTATCATCTCGATCGCCCCCCCCCCCCCACCCTAAAAACATTCCTTTGAGTGCCACAGAATGCTATACTCCCCGCGCGGCCTAGGCTTTTCAATCCTGATATTTGAATGACCGTGACAAATCTTTAAACGCCTAAAAAATACAAGGCACAAGAGCTTCAATGTGGTCAAAATGAAACCATAGAACATAAATAAACTAAAACAAACGATGAGGATCTAAAAATCTCCTAGCACTTAATCCGATTTTTTCGAAACTTATCAAAGAAGTTTGTCACCAGAACATTATAATTTAAATACCCTAAATCTCCAAATCTTTCGCTAAGCAAACAAAAAAACCGGTGGTCCTTGATCGACACACAATGAATCAAGTAACAAATCCTCTGAATTATTGATCTGGGTCCACACGACATTTATAATTTCCTTAACATCTAAAGTTGGACTCTGAATCTGAACATTTCCTTAATCCTTGCTTTCAGGTATCTGGTGATGGGTGGTCTCGTGGATCGAATCTCTCGTCACAGTCGAGCCTTGATCGAGACTGACTTCTTTCTGGATCAAGACCGAGATTCGCCTCTTCTTTTGGCTTCCTACGACCTTCTTTCGCGAATTTGCTGTCATCTTAAACGAGTTGGTAATCAGGAGGCAGTCACTCATCATGGAGAGAATGGCAACAACAGTTCTGAGCAATCTGTTGCAGAAGCTCACCTCCTCAGCAGTCTCTCATTGACAGAAGCTGCTGGTGCTCTCGGTGCTCTTTATGCTGCTATCGCACTCGCCTCACAAAATAATAAGGGGTCTTCTCCAACCCCCCAACAAGCTGGTCAGACCTCCTCTGCCAAAAATCTCGCCATTAGGGGACTTCGACTTCTCAGATCCATCGCTGAATTGGACCAACGAAAATTACAAGTAATTTATTTTGTTTTTATTGTTTCAGGATTATATCATCCGATATTTTTTATCAATTTTATAAGCAAATGCCCTGAGTGTTTTTTCTCTTAATTTTCCTTAAACTATGTCACCAATAGTGTTTATACATACAATTTTTTATCCGATATTTTTTAAAAATGTTATAAAGAAATTGTCAAAAGTCAGGGCATTTTTCTAAGAGGCACTTTAAATAAATCAAAGATTTGGTCAAAGATTTATTTTTTGGTTGTAGAATTCATAATTTCAGTTGAAAATTCATCCCTTTAGTTGAAAATTTGCTTACTAATTTCACTTTTTTGTTGAAGATTTAATTATTTTGTCGAAAATTCAACTATTTTGTTAAAAAGTAATCTTTTTTTGTCAAAAATCCAGGTGCTTCGTTGAAATTTCGTTCTTGTTGATTGAAAATTAATCTTTTATGATAGTGAAATAATGTTTCTTGGTTGAAATAAATTAACAAATTTTAAATTTCTAAATTTTAACCTCATATTTTGTTTTATGTTGATTAAATGAAAAATTGGTCTGTTTATACTGTATAGTCAGGGATTTTGTAGTTTTTCGGCCACACTGTATTTGAATACTTGTTGTAAATTTGAGATGTTTGTTTAAAATTGAATCAGTAATGTAAGAAGAGAATATTGAGAAGAAAATGCGATTGCTTTGCTGGTTTGGAGTAATCGGAAATAATTTGAACATTTATTGTGAGAGAGACACTAATCAAGGCCAACTTGGTGTCGGGAACGTCAGTTTCGCTAAAATAACGTAATCAAGTAATTACGGACCCAGCGATGTCTGTCGTCCTATCGGCAAAAGCTTTTACACGTCAACCCTTCCGGTCATGTCTTACTCGTTTACTTTCCTCCAGGATTGACACGCCTTCGTGGGTGCTTTCTACTTTGACCCTGATACAATGGATAATGGATAATGGAGAATAGCCATTTATATTTCCAAGAGACTGATCCTCGAATTTATCAAAACAAACAAAAGTTTTATATAATAAATTGCCTTTATTAAGAATTTGTATTCTCAGGGTGGCCGCTACATGTAGTATCCAGCGCTAGGACTAGGAAACCGGGAATTTTACATAATTTTTAGAAGAATAATGTATCCAAATACTCAGCATATCACAAATTTCATATCACTTTATATAATGCAACTTAAAATAAGTATATAATGCTGTACTTGCACCCACACGAAGAAAAATGGCTAGTAAGTCTGAACATCTAGAGTGTACGCACCATCCATGAGTGTCAGAATTTAACGGTTAGCTTCGCTGTATCGGAGTGTAAAGTTGACGATCTTGGAGTTTAAACCCGATTATGTCAAGAGTTTCAGCTTCATTATTTCAGAGTGTTAACGTAATTATAACAGAGGATCAACTTTATTATCTATTGTCCATCTCCTACCTACCTACACACACAAATATGTATACATGGGGCGATTTTTTTAACTTGAAACTTTTGATTCATAACATTTTTTCATAGAGTGTCTATTTTTCGAGATATTTGAAAGTTTCAAGTTTAAAAAAACACCCTGTATATATAGGGTGATTTTTTTATAACATTTCATAACATTTTTTCATAGAGTGCCTGATATGTCTATATATACATACCAGGGATGTTAGTTGAAGTTTGCCGGTTTTACTTATAGATGTCGTTAGAGATATGTACACATTTCTATGATTTGGCATCTATGTCATATTTTTCTATGGACAAAATACAAAATTCACACAAATTCACGATGTATGTATGTATATATCTATTCATAAGAGTAGGAAAAATGAGAGACGGAAATTTAAATTAATAAATGAACCTTAAAAAACATAAATGATATGAAATTCATCAATTCTGAAAGCATCTTTATTATTTTTGAAGAGTTCGATGCCTGAAACATAATTGACGCATAACAATTTTGACAACATATTACTTTGAGCACGAGAGGCGAAGGAAACGGCGTACCTGCACTGAATTAAAACGTTTTCAACGCGTTTGTTTTTAAGCGCTTTTTTTGTCCTTAATCAGTCGTAAGTATCGAATTTTACGTTTAAAATCTGAACGAAAAATACTTAACCCACTCTTCAACATGTGCTCCACATTTGATTCACTCACCACATATGTTTGAAATATCAACAAATGGTTTAAAGTAATTAAAAATTGTGTGTAACACGGCCATCGTTACGCTGAACGTCAGTCGCTCCCAAAATTGCTTTCGGGTGCCGGGTGTGTTCGCTCGGCATTCGGCAGAGGTCGTGACGCAGTAACTATTGCTTGACATTCTGGAGTGTCGATTTGACTATGTCCTGGAACCCCGCTTTATCGTTTCTCGATATACGGGATAAGATAGTCTAAAGGGGCGAGAAAGAGAGAGACGCTTGCAAGGTCAGCGGAGTGGAAAAGTTTACGGATCGGCACTATAAGAAGCTACAAGCAAGAAGGAAATGAATGGTTTGGATTGTCCCGATTTACAGTGAAGGTAATTATTAAGGGTACCCCCAAACACCCGGTAAAGCGGGACTCCACACTGAAAGAAATGAATTGCTGGTACAGTCATATTGCGCGTTAGATCAGCCATCGATAGTGAGTATAAATAAACTGTGGTTATTCAAACAGACTAAAAAATTATGGTCTGCCCGACTATGAAGAAAATATTGTAGATGGTACGTGGTACTGTCTAGAAGATTAAACTGACCATGTAGATTTTGATACTCCAAGTTTGACTATCCATTTTTTCCGTGCACTGTGCTATGCGGTAGAGAGACCTTGATATACCAAGAAAGGTATAAGTGTAATGTTAACGCGATTCATTCGTATGCAATTCCTGCTGAATATATGCTGTAAAACGCTATTGGACAATGTCGATAATGAGAGGATTATTAAAGAATGTGGTGTAGAGGAAACACTATTTGACAAGAATAAAAGAAGTTTGTTGAGATAGGGTGGTCATGTTGAGAGAATGCAAGAAGAAAGAACAATTGGCGAAACTAGTGTATTTAAGTGAATTGGATGGTAGCGTACCCAGATGCAGACCAAGGAAAGAAGGCTGAGAATGTGTGAATAAAACTCTACAACGATAATGAGGCATAGAGACATAAGAGCTTGAATGAAAATATTTATGGGTGTAAAGGAAATTAAAGTTGCATGACATGATAGGTAAGCGTGAAGAAAGAGTACATTTTTAACTGATTGGGGGATCGACTAGTCCCGCACTTGGTTAACATATGATTTTATTTACATACCGTGAAGGAGAATGCGATTTAGGGGCTTGGTGCGAAAGAGGAAAAGTGATAGTTCCACGATTGGTTGATCCAACCATGCCGTGGTTCGCATAAGGCCCCTTGACTCGCTCTTTGAGAGGTCTATTGTTTCATCCAAATTGAGTCCTGGAATTGAGTCTTAAAAGTCTAATATTTCTTGCACGGGCAGAAAAAAATAGTTTAAAAGAAATATGTGAAAAATATTGGAGCAATTAAAAATTAAAAAGTTTGAAACTGAACATTTTTTATAAAAAAAACGTTTTAAGTTGATCAACTGAAAGTAAAAATTAAAAAATCAATTATTTATTTCTAAAATGGAACTACAGTTATAGTATCAAACATGAAACAATAACTGATTTAACAAGATAATCCTTAGCTTCTTCAAAATTAAACAATTTACCAATTTCACGTTACAAAATTGAATAGTTAAAATAGTTGATAGTGACAATAGTGAAACTTTTAACCAAAGAAATGAATTTTCAAATAAATTGATGAATCTTCAACCAAAAAAAATAATAATTTTTCACAAAGTACTCCACGTTCGACCAATTTTTTGAGTTTATAACCAAAAAATATGAATAAATTCTCTATGAAAAATGTAATAGTTGATATTTTAACTAAAAAAGGTTTTGATTTTATATAAAAAACAGTTGAATTCTGTCTAAAGAGCCGTATTTTCAAGAAAATATTTAAATCCACAACCACACAAGTTTATTTTTTAACCAAACAGTTACATTTTAACCATTTTTAACCATTTTTGACCAAAAAAGATGAATTCTCAAAAAAAGTAATAGTTGATATTTCAAAAGTATAAGATTTTAATTTTGAACAAAAAAACAGTTCTGCCAATACTGATAAATTTTAAAACCAGAACACCAATAATTAAGTTTTCAGTTTAATAAATTAATTTTGAACAAAAGAAACAACCAAAAGAATGGATTCTTATCAGAATAGTTCTACTTTTAACTTAATAATTCAATTTGCAAAAAAAGAATTCTCAACGAAATATGTAATAGTTCATATTTCACTCGAAAAAAGTTTTAATTATAAATAAAACACAGTTTAATTGTACTAAGACGACGAATTTTTAATAAGAATAGTTTAATACTCAATCTAAAGCAATTAATTTTCAACCAAACACTTACATTTCAACTGAAAAACGACCATTTTCAACCAAGAAAAAAACGAATTTTCAACACTATATTTAATTTTCAACCAAGTAATTGAATTTTCATTATGATATTACTGAATTTGGAAATTCCTTATAATTGAAAATTCATGAAATAAAATTTTCGACATCATAAAGCGACACTGCAAAATTGCCGACCATAGATAAATTGACGAAACATCAAATTCCCAAATCTACGAAATTAAGAAATTGTTAAATAATAGAATTAAAAATAATGAATAAAATAAAACACTTTCATTTGATGACCATATTTCAATTTGATTTATTTTTTTAAATAAAAATAAATGATCTTCTAATTTAAAAATGATTATTTAATAAAACGTTATGATTGTTCAATTTTAAATGTTTTAACTTATATCATAATTGCCTGATATGATGTAATTTTTAACATTTATAGAAATTATTAATTTATTATTGAATCTAGAGCATTGAAAATGACAGCATGGATTTTTATTTTCTTAGTCAGAAACCTTTGAATTGTTTATCGTATAAAAGTTTATCATTTTTAATGCTGCCGTTTTGATTACTTCGAATAAGAAAATTTTCAAATCAGAGCTCAAATTTTTAGTATTTGAATGACCGTCAATAATTTGGTGCGAACCGGGAAAAAACCGAGAATTGACCGGGAAATTTTCTCCTTGATTCAAATGGGCCACCCTCATTCTGATTTTTAAAGAGCGATGAAAAGAATTCTACAGTTGATATAGCAATGAATGATTACTATTTTATATTTTGTCCACTTTATCGCTACAGCTTTGATAAATTGATAATCGTCGGAAGTAAAGAGCCGGTGATTTAGCGAAAGCCAACAAACGCCGGACTTTAGAGATCTTAGGATCGCTTTGTTAACGAGAGCGTACGGTATATGCCCAGCAGACGTTTGCGTGGGAAGGCAAAGAGAATAGATAATAACCACGGTTGGTTTTTCGCCAAATGCGTTCTGTAGGCACTCTCGAGCTACGAGGGATAATCGAGTGATCTCCCCTGGGGAGGCCCCTGGTCCTACGGGACCCGGGATGGCTCTTATGGGGCTCTATGGGGGCGCGAGGTGGCGCTTCAATTCAATTCGTGGTTTGATAGCCGTATACTTCGCCAAGGGTGGCTGAAGTCTTGACAGCCCCCCGCTATGAGATATCTCCATTGGATCCTATCTAGTTCATAGCTAATAGCGAAACGGTCGTGTAGTCCATGCCATTCGTAAAATACTTCCCTGATACCATTGATATCTCATTTTTGATGGTGCCACTCATATCGAACAGGAAGAAGAAAATTATACGGCATATGTATTGTAAGGGATATGATAATGTAGATTGTTTTGATAAATTGAGAAAACACAGATTTGATAAATGCTGATTAATGTTCATTGTTCACGGTTCTCTGTTCATATATTAAGGGATGACGTTTTTTCGGAGAGGAGTCCATTTATTGAAAAATATATAGCGCCATTTTCTATTAATATCTCGCAACAATTGTTGTCACGAAACCTGTGTTCAAGATTTGATGAACCTGTCATTTTTTTCACCGATTAAAATAAAAAGTCTGCAAACTTCAGGTTCATGATATATGTATAAGGTCATCTAAATAATGTATTCAATAATAATATAGATACAACAATTTGATATTCCCTTAAACGTATAAAAAGTCCAATTTTTTTAATGATCCAGAGGCCAAAGGGCCTCAGAGCGGCAAATATTTAGGGGCAGCACGGCGACATGGAATTTTCTTATCATTATAAAATACATATGTTCGAGAGCTGGATAAGGGGTTGTACTCGTAGTTGTAATTTTTGGAGCCGAGGAGAGCTGAACAAGAGGATTTTATACTTAGGGGTGATTTTTGGGGCTAGGGAGAGCTGGGCATGGGCTTTTACATGTAGGTGTAATTTTTGGGGCTGCGGAGAGCCGAACAAGGGGTTTTACATATATTGATGATTTTTAGAGCTGAAAAATATTTTATACATAGGGGTGATTGTTGGGGCTGGACATAGGGTTTTTACACTAAGGGGTGATTTTTGGGATTAGCGAAAGCTGGACAGAGGGATTTTACACTGAGGGGTTATTTTTGGGACTGGAGAGAGCTGGACAAGGGGGCTTTACACATAGGTGGAATTTTCAGGTCCAGGAAGAGCTATGCATAGGGGCGCTCTAAATCTGAATCAGTGAAATTTTACTAATTGTCAGTGAGATTTGACTAATTGAAATAACTGTAAATCGGTCACTGACAATCAGTGAAAAGATACTTATTCATTCATTGAAATAAACACTTTTGACAGTTTGGCAGCACTGCAATATGTCAATTTTGCAGTCATAATTAAATAATATGTTAGTGATTCAATCAAATAATCATAGTAAAAACTTAAAATCCTTAAATAAGATCAAATATTAAAAAAGGTTAAAAGTTTCGATGCTTTTAAATCACAAATAATCTCACATATTATTTTACTCTCAAGACTGGACTGTCATGTACACACCTGTTAAGTAAGTACTTTTTATACGAGTTAGAGTATATTTTTCCGGAAGCTAATTCAGCAAACTTACAGCACGAAAATTAAAAATTTCATTTCATTAAAGAAATTCTTTTTTCTACTTAAGTAAAAGAGTAACAACAACGCTTAACTTTAAAACTCAGAGGTTATGTTTCACATTTAAGCGATTTAAAATAATTTCTAGAGACGGCAGCGAATTGTGAAATATTTTAACAATTTTCAAAAAATATTTATGAATTTTAATCAATTAAAAAAAGTGTCGAGGGATTTTAACAGAACCTCTAAGATAAGATTTTTTAAAGATTTCAAGTTATTCAAGAATATTTCAAAAGATTTTTAAGAATCTTTTAAGATTTCATGATCTGCCAAAAGATTTCTAGAGACACTAAAGTTATATAAAAAGTTTTTAAGTAGTACCGAAGTATATGAGAACATTTCCGTGTATTTTTCAAGATTTGAGGTTCTTTCTAAAGATTTGGACGCTTTTCATAGGATTTTATATGATTTTTAAACATTTCAAGGAATTTAAACAGATTCAAAGGGATTACAAAATATTTCAAAAGATTTCAAGTAATTTAAACAGGTTAAAAAAATTACGAGGTATTTCAAATGACTTGAAAAAAAGTATGCAATATCATGGGTTTCCAAAATTTCCCAATTGATTATGACGTAATAAAAAAATTTGGGAACTACTGAAAAATTCCGAACACAAAAAAATTACCGACACAGTAAAATTCCGGAAAAAATAATCGAAGTAGAAAATACCGGAAATATCAAATTATGGACAATTAAAAATTTTCTAATTGAAAAAGGCTGGTATAAAAAGATTCGAGAATTTGTAATATTTCCACATTTTTAAATTTCCGATAATAAATTGATAATACTCGAAATGAAATTGCAGTCTAGAAAAATTTTTGACTGATAAAATTCCTGGATCTTAACAATTAAAAATTGATTTACTATCAAATTTATAATAAAATGAAAACTTATGTTTATTAAAAAAAGTATTTTATTTTATTTATAACTTCTTGTTTCTGGCTAAAGCCATTTTCTAATTATTTCGATTCGGCCGGAATTTTATCGTTTTGAAATTTTACAGTGTCGGATACTTTAGATTTTTGGCAATTTCAGTTCGATAATTTTAAGTTGTCCACAATTTTATAATTTCGGGAACTTTCTATTTCAAGTATTTTGGATTTCGGGAATGTTATTTTACGGGGTTTTTCAATCGTCCAAAATTTAAAAAAATTTCGAAGTATTTGAAATTATGTTAAGGAATTTTATGGAGTTTGAGAGAAATGTATAGGATTTCATGAGCTTTCAAAAGATTTCAAGCCATTTTCAGAAAGGTTTGGAAGGTTTCATAATATTTCAAGACAGGTCAAACCCTCTCTAATCTAAAACATAAGTATTTTAAGATAAACAAATATTTATTTACATCATTTACATCTTTTTTACAGGGTCTGTGGCATGTGAACTGCTAGTAGCAACTTCCTGATTTATTGTCATATTCTAAGTACTAGAAGTCTAAAGTCAAGTGCTTAATTAATTAAAAATTCTTATTTTTGGCTGATTTAGCATTTGGAAGAACTCCAGGTGTCCCTCGCTGATTTTATTTCCCCCGATATATATTGTAGTACTCGAAAAACTAAGCGACACATCTTTTTTTTATCTGCGGAAAAACACTTTAGGGGGTGAAACAGCCCCTCAAAGATAGGGGTATCATGTATAGATTGTATAGTTTTGTGTATAAAAATCAAATTGATTTCGATCAAACCTACTGGAGAAGTTTTCTCGTGATGAAAAATAAATAACGTAATTATCTCAAAAAAAAAAAAATAAAGAGCGTAAATTCATAATTTGGGTAGGAAATATTAATGTATTTGTTAAGAATTGAACTAAATTGCTGAATCTTCCCTTTTTTTGCATAAAAATTTTTTTTAACGGAAAATCTAACTATTTGGTTATAAATGAACATTTTGTTGGACGTTTGATAATTTTGAGTTGAAAATGCAACTATTTTGTATTAAACTTCAATTTGTTTTTTTAAATTAAAAATTAATTTTTTTACTAAAATTTACGAAATGTTTCGTCATCCCGAAATATTGAATGGAAAGTAAAATACTTCTCATCAACTTGGTAAATAGTCTAAAATTTAACTATTCCATTTTTAGTTAAAAATTGATTTTTTTATTTCAGAAATTGAATTATTTGACTGAAAATTTAGGTTATTAAAAATTCGTCTTTTTTGGTAGAAAATCATTCTTGTTTTTTTAAAAATGTATGTGTTTTGTCGCATATTTATTTTTTGGGCTAAAAATTATTCTTTTTTTTTAATGAAAGTTCAAATCATTGGTTTCGTTAAAAATAGATGTATTCTGTTCGTTTGTTTAAAAAAAAAAATATTTGGGTAAAAATTCGGAAACGTTAAAATTAGGAGGGTGAACAATTAGGAATAAGTAAATATACGGAGAGGAAAAATTCGGGAAGTAGAAAAATTAGGAATAGTAAATAAATGTTTCTATTAGCAGGTCTATAGTTTTTTATTTATGGGAGCATACAAATATTTATCACAGTAAATTTGAATAGCATATCATAATAAATTTATGATATCCGTCATTTTCAATTTTTCACGAAAAAATAATTTTTTTTTATCATTATATAATTTAAAAACAATTTTCAACGTGCAACATAAATTTATCATGATATGATATTTAAATTCACTGCGATAAACATTTGTTTCCTACCATAAATAAACAATTATACACCTGCTAATAGGTATATTTATTAACAATTCCGAATTTTTCTACTTTCCGAATTTTTCCTCTCCGTATATTTACATATTCTTAATTTTTCACCCTCCTAATTTTAACGCTTCTGAATTTTCACCCATTCCGCTTCTTTGGTTTCCCAAGAAATACCTTTCAGAGTTTTGAATTTCCGACTTATTGCTCTTTCCTACTTTTTGCTATTCCTTAGTTATACCATTATGTATTATAACCCATTCTGAAATTTTACCTTTCTTAATTTTTACCGTTCCGAAAAATGAGCGGGTCCCGTCTTGTTAGCCTCGAAATTCCACGATTTACATTAAAATTAATGTATTTTGTTGACAATTCATCTTATATAGTAGAAAATTAATCTTAGTTCAAAATTCTACATTTAAGATGATTTTTTTTTCTTTATAAGGTGCAAAATCTTTCTTTGCTTAGGATTCAAGTACAGTATCAAGGGGGCCTATATCAGAGCTTCACTATATTCGGTTGAAAATTCGTCCTTTTTGTTCAATTCAACTACGCCCCCTGATATAGTTATTCTGAGAATTGACTCCGCGCCGGAAGTAGGAGTAAACTGCGCGGGGTGAGCGGCGGAGGCCGGCTTACGGGCCCTAAAAAAGGGGGACGCGTTGTTTAAAATTTCAGAAAAAAAAAACAAAAATTAAGGGCTCAAATTTGTCAAGGAAATTAAGAGACCCTGCGTTTTTTATGGGTTTCTGAAATCAAAATTTTTTAATTTTAAATTTAGCGGCGTGACCGCACAATCCCCCCTCTCTGGACCAGACGGACTGAATATTATTATGATTTTCAAAATCCAAGCTTTAAGTTCAGTATTATAGGCCATCAATTTTTTTGTTTTTAGAATCTTCTGGGTACCGAAGGAACAAGTATGCAATGGCGATTGATAGCGAGTCATCTGATAACGCGACTGTCACGTGATCCTCTCCCTGACAAATCAGAAGTTAGTTCGGCCTCGAGTATTAGCAACATGTACATACTCAACGAACTTTTTGTCGTTCTTGGATATTTTGCAGTCAACAATCAAGAAAATCAGGTATTTTTGAATTGAAAAAATATATATTATCTTTTTTTCTAGAGTAAATTAGTAAATTAGTTTCAACAATTTGAGAAGCAAAATGTTCCGTCAAGTTAAAGAGTATTTTAATTTTTTTGGTAAAATCACCAATTCGTTCTTTAAAACTCTATAAAAGATGTTTTCAAGAAAAATTTGGCGATACGTATATTTCAGATTTTCTAAAAAATGTTAAAATCCAAGTTTCCACGTCTTGTATCGATTACGAGAAAAATAAGACAATTATGTTTTTAGGAACAAATATTTTTCCGGCCTCAAAAAGGGTTTAACCCTCATAAAACTGGCAGGCTTCCATTGTTATATTAGTGGAAAATGTAAATAAAAATGGAGAAAAAGGTAGGAGTTCCTCGAATTTTTTAAAACTTTTTTTTAAATTTTGAAAACATGAAAAAAATATTTTCTGGAAACCCCAACTTTTTAATTATTTCCAATATGTGTTTACAAAGTTTCTGTAAAAAATATGAGAACAAATAAAAGGATGCGGGCTTCCAAAAAGTCTGTTTTTTTATTTCAAAACACGAAATAAATGTTTTCTGGAAAACCCCATTTTTTTTCCTAAATATTTTTGAAATTTTTTCCTAATACAAGTAAGGCGTCATATCTGTTTTATTCGGGCCAAACCATTTTTGTGACTAAGATATATATATATTTTTTTTTCGAACAATTGAATATTCGCATTTTTTTTACAAAAAAAAAAAAAAAAAAAAGTATATTCGACAAAATCGTGAAAAAATGCAATAATTGAAATTTTAAAAACAATTATTGTGTTATAGAATAGGGCGTATCGAAAAAAGTTGTTTGCGCGAAATTATAATAGCGATGAAAACTTTCTTTTAAGAGTCAAAAACACTCCCCTAAAGTTTCATAACGAAAATTCCTTCGGTCTCTGCATCGTATAGATATAACTAAAAATTTAAAAAAACAAAGCACTTCTTCAAATTTGAACAGCAAAACTTTTTTTTTTGAGATTAAAATGATCAATCAAAATATTTCAAAGCTGTATAAAAAAACCTGTGTATAAACCTGTAAAGCATTAATTCCGTTAACATCTTTTTTACTCTCCCTAATTAACTTTGAAGTTTCAGAAAATCAAAAAAAGTATACTTTTTCGGTATTTACTTAGTCACGGAAAATTTCTCTACTGTTTGTCTATATAATGTGTGATATACGTGATTGATAATCAAAAAAAATAGTTCGAAGCAGTGGGTTTGTACCTATATTGCAATAAATGTTTTAAATTCATTAATTTAAATTTAATAATTAATTAATTTTAATTAAATAATTAATTATTCATCAATAATAATTAATTATTGATTATTAATGATGGATTATTAATTATTAATTAACTAATTAGTCTTTTCGACGCAGGTACAAATTCACTTACTTTGGACTATTTTTTTCTGATAATTTATATACTGAAAACTAATTTTATTGTGAAATAAAGAGCAATATATCACTTTTAAATATTTTCTTGTAGTTCAAAGTCAATAAAAATTATTTTAAGGTAAAGATTCATCATATATTATTGTTGCAGCATATTGAAAATAGATTCCCATTAATGTATATCACACATTATATGGTAAAATAGTCGAGAAATTTACCGTGACTAAGAAAATAGCGAGAGTCGACTTTTTTCGATTTTTTGAAACTTCAAAGTCAATGATGGATTAAAAAATATTTTAACGAAGTTGTCGCTATACAGGTATACATCGGCTTGCTTTGAACTATTTTGATTAATATTAAAAATCTAAAAAAAAAATTGGTTGCTGTTCAAATTTGAAGAAGAGCATCGTTTTTTGAGATTTTTAGTTATATCTACGATGTGGAGACACAAGGAATTTTTAAAATAATACTTTAGAGGAGTGTTTTTGACTACCAAAAGAAAGTTTGCATTGCTATTAGAACTTGGCGCAAACAACTTTTCGTTTTTTCGATACGCTCTATTATAGAATATATTTTCTTTATATTATTAGCACGAATTCTTCGATTTTATATTCCCGGCTGAAATTTTAAAACATGGAAAGCTGGTTTTATCAAAAACCCCATTTTTTTATTTGATTTTTAGTAAGAAATAAACAGAGGCTTGAAAAATATTGAAAGTATCAATTTTGTAATTTATTAGGGAAAACCCACTTTCTATGAAGAATCAAATTCATTTGATATCTATGAAGAAGAAAAATGTTCATGAAATAAGCAAAAATAAATATACCCATACCAGCTTTAGTACTTCGCGATAGTTTATTACCTTCTTTAAACCCTGGTTTAACATTTCAAAGATTTTTGATGAATTCAAAACTTGATTTATCGTTTTGGACATCAAAAGTGTCTAAATCGCAATTATTCTGAAACGTTTTGTAAAACTTTATAAGATTAAAAGGGAAATTTAAGTCAACATATAAAATACATACTATGAAATTAAAATAAAATAAGAAGAATGTAGAACTATAAAAATGAGTAAATTGTATCCCATTAGCTCGTGAGACACGAGTCTCTTCACGAGAAGTCTATGAGTAAAGTCTAATCTCAAATGAGTCGTGCGTTCCTGCGATATCCCAACATTGTTGGAATGCTTCAAGCCATCCTCCGCAGTCGATTTCTGTCCAAGAAGGTACCGCAAAGTATCTCTATAAGCGTTTCTTTTTTGATAACCCAAAAGAAAAGGCAATCTTGAGCTATCGAAACACGTCTGACAAAATAGAAAGCTCTTGATTGTTTTCATGTTTCCTACCAGCATTCCTGAAATGCATTTCTTTTTCTCCAATTCAAATTCTTGTCCTCTTAATTTGTTCCCTTAGTTTGAATATCCATCCTTCAACCTGGGTCTAGACACGATCATATTCAGATTTTTCCTTCTTTTCTCTTAATAGCCATCCATAAATTACGTTAACTCTCTTCCCCTTTTTTAAAAAGTTTGTTTTTCCCCTGTTTTCAAACAACTTTCCCTTTTTCTCATTTTTTCGCTTAAATACGAACTAAATTAATATATCTGAATAAGAAAATCATATAGTATGTTCGGTTGGCAGATAAGCATTTTTAATTGAAAAGTCTACTATTTATGGTACAGAATTGAGGGTCCGGATCAAAGACCGGATATAAATTTCAGGCGCCTAAAGTGGGGGCCCCTAAAAGTTAGTCTCGGTTCTTTCATCCGGGCCCTAAATTTATCTCTTTTAGTTAAAAATTCTACTATTTGGTAGAAAATGTGGATTGTTTCATTTTTTATTTTAAATTCATCCTTTTTAATTAAACATTCAACTATTTTGTTGTGCAATTTTTGTACTTTGTTGAAAAATTGTATTTCTTGGTGAAAAATGTAATCTTATTAGTTTCAAAATCTTCTTTTGGATTGAAAATTTTACTATTTAGTGAAATCTTAAAATTTGTTTTTAAAAATTCATTTTCTTTAAATTCATCATTTTATTTGAAAATTATTATCGTTGGTTGAAAATGTAAGTATTTGGTTTAAAATTGGTATTTTACCTGACAACTGATATTTTCAAGTTGAAAACTAATTATTTTTTGTTATTAAAAATTAATTTCTTGACTGAGAATTTAGTGATTACAAGTTTGGTTAAAGATTGATATTTTTTAGTTGAAAATGCATCTTTCTTGATTAAAAGTCAATGTTCATGTTGAAAATTCATATTTTCATGTTTGCAATTCAACTGATTACTAAAACATTCAATCTTTTTAGCTTAAAAACTTTATTCTTTTCTAGAAATTCGCCCTTTGTGGGCAGACAATTAATTTTCCTTGTTGAATATTCATCTCTTTTGTCGAAGACTTAACTAGTTGTTTAAAAAATTTGCCTTTTTGGTTGAATTACAATGGTTGAAAATTTGTTTTCCTTGTTAAAACTTAATTTTCAGGTCATAGTTCATAGTTGTGGACGGACCCTTACGTGTTCATCACAGATTGTCACCTATTCACCTCATTTCATCTATATTAGAATTTTTTAACTATTTCACCTAATTTGGAAATGTGACACCTTTTTCATCTATTCTGCACATTTTTCACGTATCTTTACCTTTTTCAATTGACAAAGTGAAATTTTATTAAAAATGTTAATTTACAAAATATTGTGAGACCTTAACCATTTTAAATCCGTTTATCCGGTACTAAAAATATGTTTATCGAATTTTTTTTAACGCATTGTATTCCAGATTTTTGGTAAAGTATAATAAACCCAAATAAAATTGTAATTTGTAAAAATAATAATTTCCCTGCTCCGTGAAGAAAATTTTAAAATAAACTTTATTCATGAAAGTCTATTTTTTATGATAATTAAAAATACATTTTTAACCTATACTTAATTTTTCTAAAAAAATTTATTTTTTAATATCTGAGAGAGTATCTTAACAACTGTAGAATGAAATCGTGAAAATATATTATTTCGCAAAAAATATAGTTTTGCGCAGCAAAACGAATCAACCGCATTTGGTCGAAAACGAAATTAGTAGGTGAAAATTCTAAACAAATCAAAAAGACATCCTCACCAAAGAAATTCATTATAACTTGTTTTTCCTATTATGCCGTAAACCCCCAAGAACTCATTAAAAATTTATTTATTTTACCGAGACGAAAATTAGTTCCCGTTTTTTTTGGCCATTTAAAAAAAAACGTAGGGCGATGATATATTAAAAAATGTTAGTTGCCTATATTGAGCGGTACTACTTCTCACTACCCGAGGTCAAGATAGGCGACGAAATTTTTTGTTTTAATATACTTCTTTTAAAGTACAAAGTTCCAGCTACAATTTAAGCCTTATTAGAAATCTATAAAAAGTTATTCTCACTCATTTTTTCCAAAATAACCCCTCCAGTTTCTCAGAAGCAGTTGAATAATTTTAATAAAACTTTTTTTTCCTTTCAGCAACTAATAATCCAAAAACCAAATACACCACACTCTCGATTTCAGTCCAATGTCAGGGATTGCCTTCAAATAACC
>NC_046660.1:83191337-83194965 GCF_010883055.1 Belonocnema kinseyi
CGACTCGGGATACTTATAAGATACTACCATGATTTTTTCAGATTTTTTGGTCCAAAAATAAATTAGGCCAAAAACCGGCCTTACCGACCCTCCCCCTTTTCCTGAGTTCCCTTTGTTTTGAGCTGTGTTTTTTGAGTTGGTAGCTGTGGGTTGTGATTTAGGAGAGTTGGTGACTTTGAAACGTGACTACTCGTTCAAAAATTGAGCGAGACATTTTTTCATCTTTCCCTTGAAAAGCTTAAGTTATGCTTCAACGAGCGTTAATAGATATATTTTTGACATTTTAGAGAGAGAATACACTACGTGAGAAGTTTAAAAAAAATTCAAGAATTTCTCGAATTTTGTACCTCGAATTCAACCTGTGGCATAATCTAAGAAAGTTGTAGCAAAAATCTAAAATTCATACCACTTTTTACCTATAAAGTCTTATCTTTAGTTTCAGCCATTAAAACTCTAAAAATCTTCACGGTTTCTCGAGATCCGACTAAAAATGACATATCCTCAAATTTCAAGTTTCAGTCGGCGATTAATGCTGTCGACCGCCAGATCAGTGATCGCTGAGAATCATCTGCAATTTAAGCATTTTAATAAAAAAAATATGGTTTCATGAGTATCATCATTTGCTTATTATATAAATATAATAGCAAATAAGAAAATAATTATCTATCATTTAAATGACAATAAAAATAATGTTATTTCACATATTTTAAACAATTTAAAATTAGAAAACATTAGAAAACAAAAAATACGTAACAATAATGTAAATAGAATGTAGAAAATCGTGAAATATTATTGATAGTCGCAATATTTTTGATTTTCACTTAAATTTTGGAATTGTCGATGGTGGAGGTTCTTTGAAATTCAATTTGGCTATTCAATCAAAAAATGAAGATAGTATCTATCTCACGAAAACTTTTAAAATCTCTGAAGAATGGAAGGCTACTGGAGTAAAAAAATATTTATTATTGCTCTTGCCCCAGATACACAAGGAAATTACAACAACATGAAACTTGGAATGGAGCTTCTAATGTGTCCCCTAGGGGTTTACATTTTTCTTGCAACTTTTTCTTCATTCCTTTACACACACCCTCACACACTTACTTGGAGGTAGGAGGGAGACCTGCAGTTTAAGGTGGGTTCCGAACCACCAAGAGCAAAAGCTTCAAAACCTTTTTCTCTAGAGGTACTGGTCCCACGACTCTTCGGAGATGAACAACTCCCTTTCTAGGCTAGTGTTCACCGCATGGTCCGCCGAGGCTCTTCCAGAGTGCGAGGCGGGAATCGAACCCGCAAGCCGACGGAGTAGTGTGGATCATTTAACTCTCGAGATCATAATGATCTGTTGATTCGGATCAATTTTATCTCATTTTTGTGTTCATTTGTAAGACTAAACAAAATGACCGCCAATTTGGGCGACGGTGTCATAACGACATAACCTAAAAATGATATCTAACCGCAAGCAAGTGAAAACTACACTGTACTGTAAGAACGTCAGCCATCTTGGTTTGACTGCAGACATGATCCCGAATCAAATCATTATGATATCAGAAGTCGATCATTCACTCCGGCCGATCAAAATGCTCTTGAATTCGGTATAATTTTTGTTGCATATCAAAATGATACTGATTTCGGTATGATTTTGAAAACTTTTTTTTACTGCGTGGTCAGAACTAAAAATAAACAATTGTTTTTTTGAATATCCTGGAACAATAACAAACATAATTACTGGTTTGACAAATAACGCAAGTTATTGCCCGTGTATTTGGTGTGAAGTCTTGAAACCTAATTTAAGTTCATGTGGTACTTTGAGAAAATCAGATAGTTGTCTTTTTAATTCTAATCTCAGAAAAGTCACGTTGAAAGAAGTTACACAAGTGGTGGTAACGTTTCATTTGAAGGAAACGTATGTAATGCTTTACTTTAAAATGTTGACAAATTTCAAAATATATGTGAAGATACAGCAGTGAGAGGTTAGCAGGTTGCACGGCGTATCGGCGAGAAAATTCGAGTCCTCTGGCTTTGACGTTGAAGAAGTAAGTGAAGAAAAAATGGTAGGTTAATGAAAGAGGTAGCATTTCAAAGGTGCAAATGCTGTACGTCAATGAACCGAAATGTAATATTCCAAAAAATTGTTTGTAGCTTGCAGATCTGAAAATCTGATGAAAAGTAAGGAAATTTAATAGCTTTAAAAAAAAGTGGATTTTGAAGCCAGTTCTGAAGTAAGTTTTTTAGATAGTAAAATACTGTTCAAAATGATACCGATATCAATATCATTTTGATATGCAATAAAACTGATACCGAATTCAATAGCATTTTGATCTGCCGGAGTGATTTGTCGACTTTTGAGATCATAATGATCTGATTCGGGATCATGTATGAAGTTAAACCAAGATGGCTGACGTTCTTACAGTATTTTAGCTTATATGCAAGCTTTTTATGGTATCTGTTTGTGTAGGGTACTTGAAGAGTTAAAAAATAACGAAATATGATATTAGAAAATATCACCTGTTAATCGTAGTTGTCATTTGCATGCGGTTAGATACCATTTTTAGGTTATGACAAATAATTATGATCTCAAGAGTCAAATGATCGTTGGTGCAAAATGCTCTGCAAAAAAATTGATTCTTTTTTTTTGCTGTGTATACAGGAAAGCATTGACATGTGATTCATGCGCATAATATGCGGGAAAACTCTAATGGACAAAGTAAGTAGCGAGATAATTCTAAAAGAATGTGGTGCAGAAGAGACGCTAGTAGACACATGGGAAAGAAATCGGTTAAGATAGTTTGGGCATGTTCAGAGAATGCCAAATGAACGACTAACGAAACAACTGTCACAGAAACACGAGAGCCTACATGAAAAAATGCATGGACATAAAAGAAGCTAGAGAAATATGCCAAGACAGGAAAGAATGCCGGCAAATAGTTAATAAAAAGAGTGTCAGTAGAGTGAATGACGCCTGAAACAAAAGACGTTGGCAACTAATGGACTCAAGTGGGGAAACTTACATAACGACTTTGTGAGGATCTTCACTTGGGGTGATTGCTAGAGAGATTGATCAGCAACCTGGGTCGTAGCAATGTTGCAGAACGAACGTGTGTTTTACATAAATATCTCGAGAATTCTGGATCAATCTGAAAATTCTCTATTCCTTCCAAACATTACTCCTTCCCCCCCTCCCCCACCCCGGGAGCGGGTGCTAATCTGAAAAATTGCACTCGCATCCAGCGAAATCGCGGTAAAATTTCAGCCACAACCACGTCTCACAACCTCGAGATAGATGCTTACAGTCTGTAAAGGAATCAATACGACGATCCAGCAAAACCCTCATGCACTCTAAGAACACGGAGCGACCATAGGACGACCGCCTTCTGCATTTTTCCCGCAAGTGTTCTAGCATATTGTTGACACGCAGGGATGCTTTTTAGGCCATTAGCAAGTGAAAGCTCTGCACCTCCAAGAGCGCCGATGATAAGGACGATCAGTTTAACAGAATATTCCGGGTACAATCGTTGCAACTCCCTTGTAAGGTCTCGCTACCTCTCTTTCTTTTCATTCTCCTTGGCTATGATGTTTTTGTCAGCTGGTGCCGAAAATTCGATAACGAACATGGTTCGCTTCTCGAAGT
>NC_046660.1:83195065-83197318 GCF_010883055.1 Belonocnema kinseyi
ACAATAATTGATAGCCCAGAGGTCGGATTCACCGGAAAAATGTCCACGAAGCTCGTCATCCATTTCAGCCAGATCTTTAGGCTTGAGAGAAACCTTGGTGTGATGTTTCTCCGGGTCGTAAAGCATCGCTCTTCATCTATTGGATGCCTGCCCGCGGTTGGACTTCGTGTCGCCTCTCTTTCTTTGTTGCCGGCTTGTTCTAGCTGTAGTAGAGTAGGCGTTCCGCTTACATAACCCCTTTTACGGAGTTGTTCAGCATGGTTTCGCAGACGTTGCTGCGAAAAGTGCGATAGCTCCGGGTGTTTCTCGCACCACAGAGCATGCAGCCGTGCCATGTAACCCCGTTCACGGGCCACACTTAAATATATGGATTTTTTGTGGATGATTCTGATCGAATCTATTCAGATTATTATATTTTCCAAAAAGGAAGAGAAATAATCTAAAAAATGTAAAGCATTTCTAAAATTGCTAATATCTTAAGGGTCCATGGTCTTAATTTATTAACTAACCTTTCAGAAATTTTACACGACTCACTCATACACTTAATTGCACGCACACTGACATGTGTCTCGCTGGCCTATTCTACAAGTGAACTGAGCCAATGTGCGAAAAACACGGATTTCCCATCAGACGCTACTAGCAGTTAACAGGTTTATACCGTAAACCTATGCTCTAGATACAAAAGTCTTATTTTCGAAAATCCATTTGAAAAAAACTAAAAAGAATTTTGCAGTTTCGTTTGCGGGATATTATCTGCATATAAAAAATGTCCGAGAATATACAAAAAAAAATCAATTCCGAAAAAAATGTCAGTAGGTCTAGATCGCGAATCTCTCATTTAATACCTCATTTTTACAAAAATTTAAATAAAAATACTTCATTCCCGAAACTGAGGTAAAATTATTTATACTCAATTAAAATAACTATTAAAATATTCATAAGCAAATTATGCAGATTGGAAAGAATCTGCAAAATAAGCATAAAAAAGATTCACAATTAAAAAACAGACTTTCAAAGTACCTCACATTTCAGCTAATTAGGGACAAAAATAATAAAAGAAAGAAGAGGGAGAAAATTGTTTTGCTGTGCTACCCTTCAACTGAATTACATTCTGTTTAAGTGAATCCAGTTAAATTTAACAGAATATAATTAAACTGAACTGAATGTGACGTGAATTCAATAAAACTCTACTGAATTCAGAAAATTTAAACAGATTTCACTAGAATCGAAAGTAAACTCATGTAACTTAACAAAATGCAATGAAATATGACTGAATTGAACGTATTCAATGAAATTGAATACAACTTCTCAGAATTTAAGGCAAGTCATCACAATACAATTTAATTGAATCAAAGGTTGAAATATATAAGGATTATTCCATTTCAAATTTGCAACCAAATTTTTTATTTTGCTTAAACTTTTTTTCCTCGTTCTGTAAACGAAAAAAAGGTCACAAACAGGTTTTCTTATAATGCTTCGCAAATCGACCATTTTTCGAATAAGAGTTTCAAACTTTAGTACGAAATGTGTAATACGGTCCACTTCAAAGTGCACATTTGAATCATCAAAAAATCAGTTGTTCAGTAATTGGTACGGAACAATGTCTTAAGCAATTTGAAATATTTCGAAAAAGCCCTTTCCGATTTGAGTAAAATTTTCTGTAATTTGTTATTATAGTATACGGGATATTGTCTTAAAATTAAAAAGTGGATAGTTGAATACTTTATTAAATATAATTAATTTCTATCGCGCGCGAGCTATGTAGCACGCGAACCGGACGACACGGCGAGCCCAGCATGTTTTTTATTTAACAGGTTCGAGTCTGTCTACAATCCTTTGATAAGTTTTTCGCCAAGTTTAGATGAATCTAAGTGGGAAAAATAATAATAGATTCCAAGCAATTTTATCAAAATTATGATTGCTATAACAAACATAAGAACAAAGAAACATATAGTTAAATCAGTTTACAATTTTTTTGCAGATTGCCTTTTCTTCTTATAAGAACCTAAGAACCTAACAGTTTTGAAAGCTGGACAACGAGAATAAATCTTGATTTTTAGTTCGCAATCCCCTATCGGTTCGACATAATGGATTTTCTGTGTACTGGTATTTTATTCCAATGATCGTCGATCCATCAAACATAAAACATTAGTGATAATACGAGGGTGGATTGATAAGTTTCCGGCCTGACCAAGAGATGGCGCCACTAGGCCTACCTTGAGGTGGCGTTCTATAGTACCATCCTTAGATAGC
>NC_046660.1:83197418-83198674 GCF_010883055.1 Belonocnema kinseyi
CGTGCAATCGACTCGGGATACTTATAAGGTACTACCATGATTTTTTCAGATTTTTTGGTCCAAAAATAAATTAGGCCAAAAACCGGCCTTACCGACCCTCCCCCTTTGGAGAAAAGATCTCCGGGTCGTGAAGGGCAATGAGGGGGGTGGAGGAATTGAGTGAAAATGTGGAGGCGAACGCCTAACTCACAATCGAAATTGATAACTCACAATCCGCAGCTCATAGCTCCCAACTCGGGGAACTCAGGAAGGTGAGAGGAACGGAACTCGGGGAAATGATGAGAAATGATGGTGTGCATGAAGTGAAGGAAATGTTGTGGAGGGGGAGAGGGATAGTAGATGAGGAAGAAGTTCAGGAAAGGAGCGGAAGTGAAGGTTTAAGTATTGGGAGGGGGGGGGGTAAGGGAAGAGCGGGGAGGTACGGAAATAGTAGTAGGAAGTGTAGCGCAGGGAAAGTATAGGAGCGGGACGTTGGGACGACTTATTACATTTTTGACTAATTTGTAATTGATTTGATCAAAAATATAATCAATGATCACAAATTCAAATGCTTTTACGAACCGTAGAAACATTGACATATTGAAGCTTTTTTAAAACTTCGAAAGTATTACAAAATGAAATATTTACGTTAAAAATATAAAACTTAGGGGTCATTTCAATTCAAATTTACAACAAGATTTCTTATTTCGCTGAAACTTTTTTCCCTCGTTATGCAGACGAAAAAAGGACACTATTTTTTCAATCTGATATGGATCATTTTCGAGATATCGATTTTTCAATTTTTTGAATCCCAAAAAAACAGATTTTCTTATCAAATCGACCATTTTTCGAATAAGAGTTTCAAATTTTAGGACGAAATGTACAATATGGTCCACTTCGAAGGGCACATTTGAATCATCCAAAATTCATTTGTTGACTAATTATTACGAAACAATATCTAAAATAATTTGAAATATTTCGAAAAAGCCCTTTCCGATTTGAATAAAATGTTCTGTAATTTATTCCTATAGTATGTGGAATATTGTCCGAAAATTAAAAAGTGGGCAGTTGAATACTTTATTAAATATGATTTATTTTTCTAATGCGCGCGAGCTGTGTGGCACGCGAGCCAGGATAAAAAAAACGAACACAGCCACCGAGTCATGTTTATTACAGTCTAATACGAGGGTGGATTGATAAGTTTCCGGCCTGACCAAGAAAAACAACGTTTTTAAGAATTTTTTTTTTATTTCTCAACATAATCTCCTCCAAGGCTG
>NC_046660.1:83198774-83202849 GCF_010883055.1 Belonocnema kinseyi
CATTACTCCTTTCCCCCACAGAGTGAGTCACACGTACCCCGAAAGGGAAATGGCTGAATTGTGTGCGCGCGCGCGCGTGTGTGTGTGTGTGTGAAAGTGTGAAAGTGTTCGAAGGCCAGAGTGAGTCTCGGAGGCACCAGTTGAGTAAGTCGGGCTGAGGAAAACCGAGGGCGAGCCTCTGAAAAAATAATACCACGCGGATTTCTGGCACTTGATTTCCCATATAAAAAACTGACTTCAAATATCGCAATTTGCACGAAGACAACAAGAAGCACATACTTCCTTCAAATTGTAAATTATTACAAATACACAGTTAGTAAAATATGTACGAGGTTTAATGTACATGCGTGTGAAGCAAATATGCACTACCGCTACTGAAATGTCACATACATTGGTGTAGTGAATTTAATATACATCTCTATTAAATTTCGTATACAGGTCAGCATAGCAATGTGCGTGAAAATTCAACGTGCTTTAATTTCTTTAAATCTTGTCAAATATTCTCAATTAAATTAATAATCCAAAATTTGTTGACTGAATTGTTGACTGAATTTGTGAAAAATGGAATTATCTGATTTTTTTGTGAGTGATTAACATGAATGTATATGAAATTTAATATAGTCGCCATTAATGGCGATTTCATATGCTCGATATATTAATTTTAATACACATGGGTATATTAAATTTAATATTATTTTTCACAGTGTAGTTCAACTAACTACCTCCGATTTAAATCACGTCATTATCTTCATTAGAACTGAAGATAGTTCGGTCGGATATCTATTCACAAAAAAACAAACAATTATTTATATTTTGTAAATTTTCGACGGCAATCTGTTCAGAAATGTTTAAAGTGCCACCATGAAATTTTGCAGATTTTTCCTATTATTTTTCCAATAAAAAACTATGCTTCAAAGTTCACTGTCTATAAAAGCTATCAAATTTCCTTATTTTTCATCAGATTTTCAGATCTGTAAGCTACAAACAGTTTTTTGGAATATTACTTTTCGACTCATTAACGTACAACATTTCAACTGTAAAATGATACGTCTTTCATAAACCTACCAATTTTTCTTCACTTACTTTTTCAACGTCAAAGCCAGAGGACGATAGTAGATACTTCTAGAAAGTTTAAAATAGTCGCTGACTACTGTTTTCACTGAAATTACGACCAGAGTTTGAACAATATATTGAAGAATTTCAAAAAAGGTATACACTTTTAGGAATATCAGTAACACCGAAACTGCATACGATTTTTTATCAGATAGAAAAATTTTGTTCAAAACATAATATGAGCCTAGGATTTTTTGGAGAGCTAGCTACAGAATATATGCATTATGTCTGTAACGAAAAATGGAACATTTATAAAGTATCAAAACTTTACGAAAATTACATTCAAACTGTGCGCATCTATAAAAGTTAAGGAAAAGTCTCTATCAGGGCTCAAATTGACAACTAATTTAATAAGCTTTTGAACTGTTTAAAAAAAGTTTATTACTTTATTTTTTAACAAGTAATCTCGTTTCAAAGTCAGCAGCGATTTTTAATAGTACTTTGCCTATTTTACCGTCAATTTCCATTAGTAGTGTGCATACATAATTTAAATTGATATTTTTTACATTCTCATGATTTATGATTAAGAAAGTATTAGAATTGTCCGAAATTTGACATCACAGTTTTTCAACGGATCTCTACGTTTCGATACCCCCTGAATCCAAAAATCAGGTTTTTACGATGGCGTTTATCTGTCTGTCTGTCCGTCCGGCCGTCCGGCCGGACATTGATTTTTGAATTATAATAGCTTGACTTAAAAAAACTTTCGAAACGATAAGGCACTTTTGTAAAACGTTATGTTGAGTTAATTTCTAGCTTCATGACATTTTATTGCGTCAATAATAGGTTACGGAAATCCGTTAACAAAGAGACATGAAAATCTCCTTGTTTCGCAAAGGAACTGTAAATATTTATCAATTAACGTCTCTTACGATTCAACGAGGACTTACTTCTTTTTTTTGACCTATAAACGCTGGAAGACGAACGTTTATTTGGCAAGTTGCCCTTCGCAACTTTCCTCTTTCCCCTCTTGGGAGGCGTTTTTCTCCTTACAGGATTAAAAGTCAAGAAAAACAGTGCATGAGGCCTCTGTTTATTCTCGTGAAAAATCTCGTTTATATGCAAAGCTGCTCCATCGAACTGTTCGACGGAGAGCTTACACTCGAGAGTGGGGAGACAACGAGGAGGGCGTAATTAACAAAAACAATTCTCAGCGAGCATGCTCTATTTTAAAACCTGCGAGGGAGAAAAGAATTCCTTTGTGTTCAGCTTATTTGTTTTATTTATTTAGTTGAACTCTTTCAAATAAAATTTTTTTTAAGTTAGCAATTTAAAAGTTAAAGATTTAAAGCCTTCAAAATTTGACAGTTCCAACTTTATTACCACTTAAGAAATTCTAGTGCTTCAAAATCAGATAATTATCAACAGAGTACATAGAGTAAGTTTTGTAATGACATACATTTTTAAGTTTTTTTTTTGCATTTTTCGGTATAATTCTCCATATCTCGAAAATTAAAAGAGGTATGATCATGAAATTTGCATGAATACTAGGTCCGATTTATATCCAGATCTGATAGAATTTTGACCTAGATCGGCCATTTAGAAAAAGTGTTGTTTTTTTAGTTTAGTGATTTTAAAAACAAAATTTCAACTTGTTTGCGTGAAAAAAACTGTTGTGTTAAAATTGCGACAATAAGATATCTATTGTATTTCTTCAAGTCTTCAAGATGCATCAATCGACCTATTATTGAAACCTTTATGACCTACCGATTTCGATTAATCAAGGTAAAAAAATATTATATAAGAATTTTTTTACGTTTAACATACAACCATCCTATATTTACTATATTTGTTCGCGTCTTTGAGATGAATCCCAACCAACGAGTACCCATTTTTTAAGTTTCAAAAACAATTTTCAACGCAACATAGAATAGTTATATTTCAACCAGACATGTAATAGTTTAAAATTTTCAGTCAAAAAAATTAACACGAAAAGAAAATAACTTTCAATAAAATAATTAAATTTTTAACACTCAAAAATGAATATAAAATGAAAGAGATAAATTTTCAATCCATAAGAAAAAGAGATTAATTTTTAGCCAAACAGTTGCACTTTTAGTAAAAAAAGATTACATTTCTTTCTAAATCTAATTTTTATTAAAGTCTCACTTTAGTGAACAGAATTTATATGTCCATTCTCTAAATTTATAAAATCAGGATAGTTACAGAAGTCGGATTTTTAAATTCAAGGACATTTGCAGGTTTTTCAGGACAATTCAAAAATTTTTCCAGGACAACTAGTTGATGCTAAAGTTCAATTTTATAAAAAGGGACTGCAAAAAACTTTAAATTCAGATGTTTTTGTCAACCTTGGTACAAACAAGACACGAAATTTTAAAAATGTATAAATACTTATAAATGTTTTTTTTAATCATTCTGTATTATATTTTAATAAATTTTACTAATATTTATTTAAAAATTACTGTTTTCCTTCATTTTTTAAGTGTTAATAAAAATACTATTGTTTTTAGTTTTTTTCAATTATGCAGTGAGTACAATCATAATTTTACATTTTGTGACTTTTTTACAATTTAGCAAAATACTTTAGAGACTTATCTTTAAAATTAGCCAAAGAACTTTGAAAAATGTTGATTATTTCTAAAGTTTCGTACTATTTTATGGGGGATGGGGAATCATGTGAATATTATAACATTGAGGCACAGCTTAAAATTCTCTCTACTTTCCCTGACTTTCTAGAATTTCTTGACCTGTAACAACCCTGGTATTTAAGTTCGATGCTCAGATTTGAAATTCCTTAATTGCGGAAACTAATGATTTAAAGTGTTTAAATTTAAAGTTATGGAACTTGTATTAATTCAAATTTTAATTCCTGCATCAATTTTTAAATGTAATCGTTTGCAAGTTTATAAATAATTAGAAGTTTTCGTATTTAAAAATAATAAATTCATTGTCAAAAGGAAGTTAAACCTGAAATAAATATAATAATAAGCAAAACTTGTAC